>NC_133802.1:24629135-24841635 GCF_043250625.1 Sebastes fasciatus
TGCAGTACATAAATACTGCCAAAACTGTGAAACAAAAACTAATCTATTCAAACTTTACATTGTTTCATATAATGAACCTGTTTACATGACCATTGTGGTATTTGCACCAATTTGACCGCTGCACTGGTTTTGCAATCCCTGATTGTTTGGCCCTAAGAGCCAGTATGTTGATGACTGTACAAAAGTTAGCTGTAGCTAGCGAGCAACATGAGGTGTCACAATACCAGAAATATAGTATTTGATACCAATACCAGTAAAATACCACGACTTTTTTAATTCCAATTTGATACCACGGTGAAAAACAAAAAAATTATATTGCTGTGAAAACGTCTTCAAACATCTGTATTCATTCAAGTTTCTCACCAAAAACTACAATACACAAGATTACATTTGAACACATCATGATACCGTTATAATTGACCTTCGTCCAATACTCATTTACTGAATAGAACTTGAACGCATCATAATGTATATCAGTGGCACCTCCCATTAACGTTAGCCGTTAGCTCTGTGCTGCTCACCGGCTGCTAACAGCTAGCGTTAACTAGCTCTCGTCCTGCTAATTTCAAAACAGATTTGTTTTTCACAATGTAGCATTATCAGGGGGAAAATAGGGTGCGTCAGAAGTGAGTTTACTGTGCCCCAAATGCATTCTCTATATTCCTTGGGACGTCGTTAGTCTCAAGCCCTGACGGTACGTACTGTAGAAAAACGAGTACCGTCACGTTTTCACAATTTTGGCATTGACTTGGTACCGAAGTGTCAATTCTTGTGACATCCCTACTAGCAACACAAATGACTCAGATCTCACCTGAAACATCAGTTCTTTTATATGTTTTCTCTCCTCCTTTTTCCTCTTATCTCTCTACATTTACGAAGTCGAGTCATAAAGTCTCTAGCCAAAACATTTTTCAGAGCTGCTATTACACTTACAGAAATGATGTAAAACTCCCCCATCCCTTTAAAACATGTTAGAAAGTGATTTACAGCAACCAAAACTAGAAAGTTAGAGCTTTAAATGGTACCTCACGACAGCCCCCACCTGACCACGCCCAACAGGTTCAACAGACTTTTACCTTTCGACCAATAGATGTTAGTGCAGCAACGTTTTTTTATTTTAGCTTAGTTAACAATTTACTCTTTTAATAGAGGAAAGAAAATAATTTTGATCACATGCCATTAACAAACAGCAGTTTGGATCCTGAGCTCCTCTGACGACTCAAACCACTAACACTGTTCAAAAAGATTTGATTGAGCTGTTGGCTTTATTTTCCAAGGCTTTTGTTTAACACCAATAAATTAAATGTTCCTTTACAAGTGATCCGATTTGTATAAGGTTACCTCATCGCGCTTACATTGAAGTATTTATTTTCTCAACCAGCTGCCATGACTGTCAGCTGAAGGTGTTTTAGGCAAACACAACACGTTTGATAAAAATCCACATGCCACCATGCTCCTGCTCTGCTGTTTTTTCTTGAGAGGAGACAATGGCTGCCTTTCCACTGCGTACGTGCGGCTCAGTGCGAACACGAGCATCCAATCCTCTGCCTCCTGTTGTCACAGCAGTCACTGTGCCCACCAGCGTAATCCCCTCAGCTGCGGATGAGCGGGCCGACAAGTAAGTGGACGGCACCTGAGTCTGCAGTTATCAGTTTTCACAGCCCATATCTCACGTTCATGTGGAGATAAAACTTCAAGATGTATATATCATAACCCTCTGACACATCTTTTGTGCTGTAAAGGTGCACAAACATTTTTAATTCTTGGCTCCACATTGCAGTATCCTCTCCAGAGCATCTCCTTTTACGTAAGTTTGAAACACACCAATCATTGTCAAGTAATAATCGTCATTGCTCAGTGGCTTCCAATTGCCAGAGCCAGCTGTAGTACCAACGCCCCTCTAAAGTTGCCTGCTTCCTTCCTTCCTTCCTCTGGGAACAATAGTCAAGAATCCCAACATGACACTGCTCTTAGATGAAGTTCACAACTTTCCCATCGAGCTAGCAGTGGCACCATCACGTTTGACTGAGCAGCGTGAGAAAAGAGGAAACTACGAATAACTTAATCCAAGGAAAGTTGATGTACTGACTGTGTGGAGGCTGGCTGGCTGGTTGTGGCACAGGGGACCTGTGTCACACAAGATGACCGGAGTAAAACCTGTTTTATAGTCCAGGCTACGCGAGTCCCACCGTGATTTAAGTTCAGCAACCATAGACTGTATATAAAGATGGATGACACGTCCCCACTACCAAAATTTCCCGGACAAAGGAGCTGTCATCTTGAGATTTAGACGTCATTTGGAGCCAGTGTCTGCGCAGTAGTGATCGCCGTGGTATCGAGGTCCCGCCCACACACCCGCCTGAGCCAATCACGAGCTGAGCACGACCGCAGCTTGTTAGCGTGAGCCACCTAGCTGCTACGTTAGCACCACTGTAGATGTTTGGCTAGAAAGACACAAGCTGCCTTGTCGTCCATCTTTATATAGAGTCTATGCACTAGACGCATGTCTTGTACACGATGACGAAATCGCATACTAAAATACTATTCATACTAAGTATGACGTAAAATTTAGTATGCAGTGTGAACACACTGCATCACAATGTAAGTGTTCTCTTCAGCCTGCTGCTAATTTGTATCTTTTAAAAATAATTTTGTCATAGTATGTAATACTGTGTCATGCTGACATTGTTATGTAACGTCTGCTTTTACATTAACTTTCAGCAGTGGCTCAGTGTTTAGCACTAGAAGGTCCTGGGGTTGAACCTTTCTTTGTGAAGTTTGCATGTCCTCCCTTTTACTGAATGTGTTCAAGGAAAGAAATCAACACGCTTATCCGAGTATATCTATTTTCTGATTATTTTCCTTAAACATAACTCCAGCTGTCTGCATAGGCAGCCGTGTTCAAACAAGTACAGTCTGCGTGGACATTATGCATCGAACATCATGAGGACCCCCGCGGATATGCCGACATTGAAAATATAATTTGTGCTTGGCACATTCTGCACCTCGAGTCATGCATGTTATTCATCAAACCTGAGAATATACTGTACCTATTTTATTGAATAGCACACTTTTTTTCTCAGACTCAACTCAGTAAATGTTTTTGAATCTCTTAACTGAATGGATCCCTGTGGAGACTTGGGAGCGATTTTCTATGAATGGATCACCATTTTATTTATCACGTGCATGCGCACGATGCATGTGAGTGCATGCAGGTGACGCGATACACAGTCCTACCAATGGTGTCACACTATTCCACTGATCTACAGGGGAAGAAGACTGCTAGCAAATGACAATGGATGTAACAATACTGGATTATAAAAACGTGGCTTTACAAATGCTTTATGAGAAAGGAAATGCATTCAACGTGTTTGTTAGAGCTCAAGGATGCACACTATATGCTTTGGCAAGTAACACTGAATGTAAACATAACTTTGTTTGTTTACAAGAAAACCTCTTGGGGCACATCTCATTTCTATTTCAGCATCACAAACACCTTTTGTTTTTTTTACTTGGTGAGGTTTACGCTTAAAGACGTCTTCTTCACTTTTGCACCTCACATGTTCCTACATGGGAGGAACTGACTCCATCATGAGCTACTGTCTTAGTAAACCCGGTGGTAAATACTCACAGATTGTGAGTGCAGATTTGACCTGTGTCTTCATATTAGTAAAAAACCTCTGAGGGCGCTTTTACATGCCAACATTTAGTCCGTTTTAATTGAACTCTGGTGTGGTTCGTTTGGGCAGTTGTGAACGCAGTATTCATACTCTGGTGTGGACAAAAACAAACGGTCCAAGACCACTTGCGAAAGGTGGTCTCGGACAGTTTGTTTGGTCTCCGATGTTTGTTGACATCTGGGCTGAAGAGAACATACGGAACATGTTATTTAAAGTACACAAAAATAGTGACGTTTGTAAAGTCAGTCGAGATAAGCGGGAGGAGAAGGGATTCGTGCGCACAGTAGATCAGTGCCGAGTCAAAGTGAAAACACTTCGACAGTAGTATATCAAAGTCCACGTTCCCCTGCATAGAAGTGGGAGCTCTCGAGACGAAAAAGATACATTTGTTCCTTCGTACACGTCCCTCAGCAAATTATTTTTTTGAATTTGGTCTGCTTTGAATTATGCCGAACCAGACTAAATAGAAAACAAACCAAAAGTTTTAATTTCACTCTGATTCGGACTAGCCAAACGGACTATGGCTTGTGAAAGCACCCTGAGACTTTGTTGGCAAATTGCAGCTTTGGCTGAGGTGAAAGTTATTTTTAAGGTGTAGTCTGTGGACAATAGTATTGACTTGGATCCTAGAGGATTGTTATAAAACAACTTCCTCATCGCACTTAAAATAAATGACTGTGAATCTGTTATTCTATATCTATATGTCTTGCCATCTTTTTATGGCATCCCCTCTCTGGTGCTATTTAGCTCTCACCCCCGAGAGTAAAATGTTTTTCCGAAGGAGGCAACCTTCCTGTAAAACTAACTTTTTACGACTTTGTCCAAATAAATCAGCACTGGTGGCAATACGTGCTGGCATCGGAGCCGCAAGTTAATTTGGGCAACATCTTCCCAGCAGTGGTAATGGTGATAATAAATGGAGTGTATTAAAAGGTGTTGAAAAGCTCCACATGGCCAGTGAGTGATGAGGTGTCAGTGAAGGTCAACAATGTGGGTCCTTGGTTCTCACAGGTTTCAGAAATCTCAGAGGGACGATTGATTGATTAAACCTGCAGAGTGACTACGCATGTCTATTGTTTTAGGGCGTTGTTTCGTGAAATAACTTGTGGCGGTTGCGTAGTATTCAAATGTTATTGCCAGTGTGTCATACCAGATCAGAGTTTGAACACAAAGGCAGCCACTTGCTGTCTTGCAGAATTACAGTGTTGCTGCAGGTGGGGATGTTGCCGTAAGGCATGCTGCATGCATCAAGACAAATTCTATCTTGTCTTCTAACAGTAAATACTTGTTCACCTTACTCCACCTCACTTACTGTGTCAGTGCTATGGTAATTACAGGTTGTGTTTTGATTTTTTGCATAATGTTTTGGTGCTAAATGCCTCTTTGAACTTCCTAACTCAGTGAAACGAGGACAGAAAAGCAATTGTGACATCACACGAAACATTACACGCTTGAACAAGAAAGTTGTAAATAGTGAGTGATTTGTTTTGAATGCACTGACACCACAATTTGTACACATATAAAAATGAAATACATTTGAGGTTTTTGAGTTGAGTTTGAACATGTTATGCTGTTTCAATCAACCAGAACCTTTAATGAATAAGCGGTAGTAGAGTTATAGCGGTTTAGTTTAGGTGATTTATAGCTCCAAAGAACGAGCTGATGTCGGGTTTTTCAAGGTAATATAAACAAAGTTGTGACATGGATTAGGTAAGTAAGTAAGTCATTTTAACACCGTTCAGCACTAGTTGGTGTATTCAGTACAAACATCACCTGGTTGCTGCTTGCCCATTAAAAAAGCTGTAATGACAGAGTGGCTGTAACCATCTGTGGCATTATGGCATCCAGTCCATCAGGATATTCGTTTTAGTCTCCTTATGCACAAAAAAGTGACTGATGGACAGATTTAGCTACAGGAGGGCATCCAACCCAAGTGAGAGATGAATTAGCACAGCCTCTAGACAAGGACAAGGCCAGCTCATATAAACTGGAAAAACAAAGTTCGGAAACTTGTGTTTGGTGGATTATTTCTCTGTTGTTACAATGCTAATTGGCATTGTATTTTACATCGTTGGAAAGCCTGTTTATTTACCTTCGCAATGATGTCCAACTTGTAAGGATCATGCATTTGTGGGATGAGCAGCACAGCTGATTATGTGGGTAGCGCCCAAGAAAAATTTGCCAAAATGCTCCGTCAATGGTAAACAGTGTATTCTCCTGTTGGTGTTGACTCTTGTTTTGAGTTGTTTGGTGGATTGGATGATTGAACTCTCTATCAGTAACAAGGAACAAACAAGACATATTGGCAATTTTACACTTTATTCATTTAATACACCATCAGGAGCCTCAGTAGCGGTGGAAGATCCATACGCAGCCACAACAGCCTGGCACCTCCTCCTCATGCTGGTCACCAACCTGGTCACACGTTGCTGTGGGATGGCGTTCCATTCCTCAACCAGAATTGGTTGCAGGTCAGCCAACGAGGTTGTGTTGGTCACTCTAACACGTACAGCACGCCCAAGCTGATCCCACAAGTGTTGAATTGGGTTGAGGTCTGGACTCTTGGCAGGCCGTTCCATTCTCTCTACTCCCACATTGTGGAGGTAGTCTGTGATAACCCTGGCTCTGTGGGGGCGAGCGTTATCATCTTGAAGAATGAAGTTAGGTCCCAGATTGTGGAGATATGGGATCGCCACTGGCTGCAGAAACTCATCCCGATATCTCACTGCATTGAGATGGCCTTCAATGATGACAAGCCTTGTTTTGCCAGTGAGGGAGATGCCGCCCCACACCATGACACTGCCCCCACCAAAAGCTGTTACTCCATCGGTATTTTTCCAGTATAGTTTCCAAAATTAAAGTGGCACATTTGGCCCAAATCATTCACATTTTAATGTCCATATTTTAGTTTAAGAACATAAATTGTAAGGATTTATTTTGAGAGAAGAAATAACAGCGAAGAAAAAATGTGCAGGACCAGGAGATGAAAGAGAATTGGACAAAAAAGGACCACAATGGAAAACAATTAGAAATACATAATGAAATGAAAAATTAAAAGAATCAAATAGAAATGCAATAAAAACAAAAGTAAGTAGCTGCGTTATATGGACTCGACAGCTGTTGCGTGATGTCTAATCAGATCACAGTTTTGTTGACAAGTGTTTAACCACATAATAAAGAAGAGGTCTCCTAATTTCAGTTTCACCTTTCTTGAAGTTCCCCTATTAGGTGTGACAGGAAATTGGCAGGACCACTCTCTGGGCGTTACATCTGTTTCCCAGGCAGCCGCTCAACAAAACACGGCCTTGCACACCACCATTACCTTTCTCAGAACACTCAGAATTATAGGAGTGAGAGAGAGAAAGAGGGAGATTGTCAGCTATCTCAGTGAGGCATGCTTCGCTCAAGGCTACGTCTCTCTTGTTCCTGCCCTCTCGTCTCTCTCCTTCTTCCATTACTCAGCAGCGAGAAGCACAAAATAAAGGTGTGATTGAATGCTCATCGAACCGAAACTCTGTTCTCGGTATCCCAAAAGAGATGTTGTTGTCCAGGCATGAAAGTTCAGCAGGTTAAGGAGACTCAAGGTTACTCATGAAAGGGCAGTCTGTTATAAAGAACCGCCGAAGGCTCTGTATCCATGTGAACAATTAATCAGCAGATTACTATAAAGAAATATGATTTTGTCTCCGGGAATGTGAAGAGATTGTTTTTGTCTCCATTATTGTAAAAATGCACAGCAACGGCACTCTGCAGTAGGACGAAGCTGGCACTAAGTTTCATTGTGGTGAAATATCTTCAATTACAGAATGTTCAACTGTTCAACTGTATAAAAATGAACAGACATCAAGCAAAAGCTTTAACAGAATGAGTTAAGTTGAATGGCGCTAGTGTGAAGTTATTGGTGCAGAGGTGTGTGTACTCTGTGGTCCAGGCCCATTTATGACATTTTCAACAGCAGTATTTCTGCAGCTTTATGCAGCTAGACTGACAACTAGTAGCTGATGAAATTACGTAACCGTAGACACAAGCTTTAGTTTAGTAAGCCTGCAAGGCCAACTCACTGTTCAACTCATAGTTTTCATATTGTGTCACCGTGTGACCACCTCATATTGTCTCCCAGCACTTTAATTTTGAGAAATTGTTGAATCTAAAAAAAATAAATCCTGTGAGTACTCCCTTAAGTCCCTTTCACAAATGCAGTCCATCCCTGATTTGTTCATGGTTTGTTACACAGAATTACTGAGAAGCCGTCATTGGAAACTGTTTGGAAAAGTGAGTTTCCAGGGTGCTCTATAATAGTTATTATGTTAATGATGTCCATTAACAACTAGAGTTGTTCCGATACCGATACTAGTATCGGAAATGCGTCCGATACTGGACAAAATTCAGTATCGGGTATTGGCGAGTATGCCAGTCTATGCAACGATCCGATACCATAATTTATTAACCCAGAAAAAAACTTGTTTAACCGGAACGCAAATCTTCTTTGCCTCCCCAAAACAGTGGCCTTCACTGTGCTGTCGCCTTGGATGTATCATGGCTGCCACTGGCAACGACTGGTCTATAGCAGCGAAGAAGAACTGATTGCAGGTAGTTTGTCACGTGACAATAGCAAACAACAACAGTACGGTGCTTGTGGAGAGTGCAACAGTAGTCAGAGCGAGGAAATGCTTGCCATTTTGCAATATTTCACAGTGAAAAATCCAACAAGTAAAACGGTGATATGTTCAGTATGTAAGGCTTCTGTTTGGAGGGGTGACAGCACCCTAGTAGGGTGTGTGAATATTGCACCCTGCAGGACAAATTAGCAAACAGGCTGTCCACCGAGGAGACAGCTATTTATTCCTACCTTCATTTATTTATGTTCTTTGTAGCTGACAGACTTAATTACGAATTTTGATAACCATAATTATATATTTTTTTATCACGCTAGTATCGGATCGGTATCGAGGAAGAAAAAATGGTATTGTAACATCTCTTTTAACAACCTGGAATTAAATTGAGTTTTACAGTTTGCTGTGTATTCATTAATGTTTTTGAAGATTAACACCTGGAAAATATGTTCAATACAAAACAATACAAAATAAAAATGAGCTCATCGTGATGGTTCAATAAGGACACAAAGACCGTGCTCGTTTAACAGTGCATAAGTGTTGGCCCTTAATCTTGTACAATATATAGCAACACATCAACTATACAAGTACAGTTCTCAGCAACCAGTTTAACTTCTTATCAAGCTCAGAGACTGAAATGAAACTTTTTGACGGCCTCGGCTTCATTTCTGAGTTATTTTCGGTTTGATGTATCACTAAGCAACAGGGAAAATAACAAAAAGGGAAAATGGTAATAACTTAATTGAGACACTTGACTTTTTTTTATGTAGATGTTGAATAGCTGTTCCCACCAGGTGTGTCCTTCAAGTGGCTGGCTAGTGAAACACACACACACACACACACACACACATACACTTAAACACAAAGGCTTAATACAGAAGTGATTTTGTCCACCCCCACCTTGTCTGTCATTCTAGCCTTTCACACTGGGGGCGTATTCTTCTTTGTGCACGTGCTCACACAATCACACACATGCACTCACATGGCACGGAAACACTGCTCAGCCTAAAGGCTTTGTGGTTGCCTAGCTGCCCACCGTCTCACCTGTACCCGCCCAACTGCACCTGCTTAGATGCTTAACATCAAAATAGACCTGAAAGTAATTGCGTTATCATCGGTTACAATCTCAAGTGGCTGTTGATACTTGTAGGAGAGTCACCGTGGGCGGTTCAGTGAGGGTTTGACTGGGTTTTGAAGTGTCAATCTGTCATGGTGCCCACTCACTTAGGACACAGTTACAGAAGCTAGATGCGTAGTTAACTCCCTCACATCTGGAACAACATTGGGGATCCTGCCCAAGCTTGATCTGCTGTGACGTCGGTCTTTTGTCTCCATCTCAACTTTCCCACTTAAAAAGACTTGCATCACCGCCGGCCCTTTGGGCCCAGTCGCCAAATAAAGTAAACAGAGAAAGTCAACAGCAGTCAGCAGCAGTAAATGGGTTTACTGGGAAACTTGAGGCTGAGGTATGCTTGAAACAAACTATTTTGTACAACATGTCATCCCTCCACATCTGAGGGCAAAAGTGTTTATAGCTGTTTTGAATGGCCGATCTCAAAGACGGAGTAAAAATCCTGTCGTCATAGAGAGGGGCGAGACACTTTTGTGTTGTTCAGTTGGCGTCAAAACTCCTCTGAGCCATAACTCGGTCTAATCTGAACGCAAAAATGATACACACATTTCAGCTGCAACCAGCAGCTCTATAGACCATTTCAATACCATTCAGTTGCTAGGGCAACAGCTTTGGTCCAAGATTACTTCCTGTCAGCTACTGCATTAACAAACATTGCAACAGGAAATACAAAGGCCCATTTAGACGGTTTATGATGTCAAGTTTGAAAAGGTCTGTAGCTCGCTCAGTTGGTTTGTTGGTCGGTCGTTCCACAAAAATGTTTCCCCTCCATTTTGCAGCCACCGTTTTTTCCATAGGAGGCTGAAATTTGGAGTGGAGGTTGAGTGTTTGTGAGGTTGTGTGTGAATGCATGAACACTAGGGATGTCACGGTGAGGAGCACTGAATTATTGCCAAATAGGCACTTTTGCTTTTTGCTTTGACACCAAATCCGCCATTGTCTTGTCTGTCAACTCTCTCTCGTCCTGTGATAAGTGTGAAATCTGACTCCTGCTACTCTGTGCTCTGTACAGAACTGACACTGTCACTTTCAGTTTATAATTGTAGCGTCCATCGTCCGACTCTGTATTGATAACATGCTTAGTATTTTACAAATTTGAGTTTTTTTTATTTGATGAACACAGGCGCTGATACACAAAAATGAACTAAAGGAGTTTTATGTCTATAAATCATAGAAAAACGACAGGCGGGGCGGTGAGCAAGTAATGTAATCAGTGTATCCCCGAACACCGCGTAACACCGGTAACACAGACTACCGCGGCAAGCCTATTGAACGCGTTGATGCATGCGAGTACGTAGTCGCAGCCATTGCTAATTCACGCTTGATAGATTCAGTGTGAGTCACACTTTCCCAGGATATCATTATCTCTGATGTCCATTAATAAACTTAGAAATCATAGAAAAAAGACCCTCCAGAACTTGCCCTAGAATAATCACTTTTTTTCTTGCTCTAAAACTGAGCCCGCTATAACCTCCGAAATATCGATTGCGTTAATGCGTTTGAACAAAATTAGTGGCGTCAAAATGATTTTGCGTTAACGCGTTATTATCGCGTTAACTTTGACAGCCCTAATTAAAATCCCAAAAATGTCAACCTGATGGTGGCGCGAGAGGAAAAGTCGGGATCACCAAAGTCAGCAGGCTTCTTGATAAAAGGACCATGAATGTCTGTACGAAGTTTTCTAGCAATGCATCCTATATTTTTTTAGATATTTCAGTCTGGACCACAGCGGTGGACCGATACACGCTGCCATCCCTAGAACCATGCCGCTAGGTGGCTAATGAAAGGACATTTTGAGAGAGAAGTTCAAATCCTGCCTTTACTCGCCTCCGCACATCTGTGTGTGAAGTGGGTGTGCTTCTTGGATTGGTTTTGGAAAGTAATAAAAATTGTCAGACGCAGCATTTTCGATCCCAAAGTTGGAAAGGTGTGAGGGGAGGCGGTTTCAGATGAACCGACGATCACTTCGTTGGAGGCATGCTAACTCCTTTAGTGTGTTCTTTTATGAAAGTTTAACCAACAACATGTCACGATAGTGATCATCATTATCCGTTTAGGGGTGAATGAACCTTATGGTTGGAGTTTATTGGTCAATAACTCAGGTGGGAATGTGAGTCTGTATGTTAACATGTTTGTGTTTAATTAAACCCTTTTTTATATTGTTTATTTCTTAACATATTAACCCCCATCCTTCTATCTCTCTCTTTCTATTCATCCCTTTCCTCTCCAGCTCTTGGAGTATGTTGGCAAAGGAAAGAGCATCATGGACGTGGGTTTGGCTCAGGCCCGCCAGCCACTTACCACCCGCTGCCACTACTATGAAGTGGAGATCGTTGATGCTGGGGAGAAGTGCTACATTGCCCTGGGCCTGGCGAGAAGGGTGAGCTTTCTAAGAAAAAAAACAACTTTTGACAACTTCACACACACAGACACACACACGCAGACACACACACCTACACTCGGCAGTGAATTACGTTTTTTTGCTTTTGGCCCTTTCCCCCATTTTTCCACACTGTTATACAAAAGGCAGCGTAGCTCGATGAACTCAAGAGATGTGGACTCCAGGAATAAGCTTCCTATTTGCTGACTCTTCCACTCTCCCCCTTTGGTCCCCATAGTTCAACAAGTTGTTGAGCTCACAACATGCTAATGATGGAAAACTTTGACAAAAAACCTGAATTGGGAATAAGGCGGGTAATTAGCATCGGCAAAATGTTCCTCAGGCTCTGTCCTGGGAATGCTGTAAACTTGTCCTAATGGAGGAGAAGCAGCGCTCCTGTCATTTTAAATGTAGGATCACACACATACGTGTAAATCTCAGTGTGGCTTAAGGCCGATTAAGTATATTCTTTTGAACTTTTGTTTTTGTCATGAATACTTTCCCTTCACTTTCGGTCATTTTCAAAATGTACACCATAGTGTACAACAACATGGAGGCTCTGTAGTCCGGACCAAGACGGCAAACTTTATTCTTTTCAACCTTGACAAAGGCAGCGCAGATCCACTCCTTCTGTTCTTACCTTTTACAGTAAAAATCCCACACATACAGTATACACTGCGTAACTGTAGGCTGTACAACAATTTACTTCAGACAGACTGCCAGACGCTGCTCTTGGTCAGTAGTGTCCCGGTACTTGGTCCTCTACCTGCACAAATCTATTTGAATCCGTTACTGAAAAAACTGCCGGTATGAATCGTTTTGATGCGTAGTATTCACAGGTGAGTATTTGGCACTTTGGTGATGTTTATCCGTCACACTCCCGGTGTGTAAAGGCCTTTAGCCAGTAAAGCCATTTTTAGAGGACACAGTCTTTGTGAAATAGACTCTACTAGTAGTAAACAAAGTGGTACTGTGGAAAGCTTTGTTTTCTTTCCCATTATCCAGCAGCTCAGCCATTCTCTTTGGATCTAATGGCCTGCTTTTGGGTAGATTAAACACCTTCAAGAGGAAAATACAATTAGAGAAATTTTAACACCTCTCAATTTGAGCCTTTATTTCTTTTTCCAAAGAATGCACATGCGGTTCCCATTTCAGCCTTAGCACTGCAGCTCTGCGAGTGACTATTACCATGTTGAACTGCTTTGAAGAGTAGAACAGACAAACCTGTAGATGTTTGGCAACTGAGTGAGACTGATACACATTAAAGGAATACTTCACCCACAAAACAGCCAATTAAACTGTTGTCAGGCCATTAAATAGGCGTTATCGGTCGCTATAAGCATGATAGATGTGGGTAAATAGGGGCCTACTAGATCCAATATTAGGTTTTATCATCTATTCACATGGTAGATCATCGAAAGAAGGTATAAAACGACACAACAGCGACCTCTACGGACCGCAGTAATTATGACTTGATCAGCGCTGCTTAGTTTGACTGTTTGGTCGGAGTTTGCGAATGATGACAGCAGACCTCAGATCAGCTCTGACTGCTTGTTTTCCTCCCGTCTGTGAAATCTTGCAGATGCCGTTAGGAGCACCAGAGGACACAGAGGCACATGCTTTTTTTCAGGTTACCTGTTTCATGTACTATTGTCACGATATAGCGACCGTTTTATAAAAATAACTTTTTTTAAATCATATTTGCTCCAATCTCGCCTACTTCAGCTTTAAGCATAAACCGCGTCACGTTTGCGCAGGCTCGCTACTCGTCTGTGCGAGTACTGTAATAAATTGTAAGGTTTTAGAGAAAATGCATGTGTTAGGGAAGTAGTGAGCATACGACTGGATAAATGAGACTTGGATTAAACTGCACAAGTTGTGTTAGAGTTCTATAAACAGATGTTTTGCTGTTGTTAAACGCGGCCCCCAATTTACTTCAATGCATTAAAACTTTTCCCCATTTTTGGATTTTTCATTCGCCATGGAGGCATGAGAGAAAAACAAAGTTTTCTTCACACCCTGCTAAGCTTATTAAAGGCAGGATTAAACTTGCATAAATGTCAGCTTTCTGATAGATTGATTCTCTCATAAAACCTATTTGCATTACATTTTACCTAATATTATTCTTCTGACTCAGGAACTATTTCTTCGACAGTATGGGTTCATGATTTGTGAGTTTTTTACTCCCTGTAAGTTTAGCCTCGAAAGTGTTATGAATGTGAAATATTAGTGACTGCCAAAGCCAAGGCCTGTGGAGAGCTGCCAGCACCGTCTCTCCCAGGGTCAAAACTCTGCTCCTTTTAATAACAAAAAATAAAAGATGAAACTTGTACATCTCTCAAGGTCTCAGAGGCACTTTATATAAAACAGGAACAGAGGGATGCACGCTGAATTACATTAAGACAAAGACAGCTATAGATGCATACAGATAGGGGAGGCTGAGAAATATACTTACATTGTATGTGTGAGCTCTACTTACAGGTTTCCAGCCAAGTTGTGTCATGTTGTAAAATCTGAACATCCTTTTTGTGGACGGTCTCGTTAGGGTTGTTGGCTTTTGCAAAGTCGTTGATGTCTACCACCTGACATTGAAACAAGACATAATAAATCAGTAATGCTGGTGGTATTACCATCTTCATAGATGTGTTACTTGCGAAACCACCTGGAGAAGTTAGTGTTGCCCATATTTCACCCTTAAAGTCAAACTCTAATACTGCAGCTACTCTGCATATTTATTTTATTTTTCAAGAGAGGATAAAACTGTTTTGGACATATTTGTGGAAACGGCCTCTAAGCTTCAGGCTTCTGGGTGGGCGTTTCCCTTGGCAGCGGTTGACTGACATCTGAAAAGCCGGTGTTACTAGAAGACACACTACCAATATCCGTGCTGCACTACTGAAATCAGCACGTCATATTGTACTTCCTACGTATGTTGATACAAAACGTTTCAACAAACCCACAAAACAGTGATTATTAGGGGAGGGAATCTCCAGAAGCCCCACCATACGATATTATCATGTTACGATACGTTACGATACGTTACATTTTGCGATACGCTGAGTATTGTGATGATATATTGCGATTTATTACCTTATTTCGACGTCTG
Source organism: Sebastes fasciatus (assembly GCF_043250625.1). Classification (NCBI taxonomy): domain Eukaryota; kingdom Metazoa; phylum Chordata; class Actinopteri; order Perciformes; family Sebastidae; genus Sebastes; species Sebastes fasciatus. Next base: position 24,644,047 of record NC_133802.1, read on the forward strand.
TTTTATCTAATAAAATACAGTTTTCACTCTGTTCATCTCAGAGTTCTTCCTGACAAGCTAACATGACATGGTTGGTACCAATAGATTCCTTAGGTTTTCTAGTTTAATATGAAACCATCTTCACTCTAGCTTTAAGATTTACCTGCCGTCGGATTGTTAAGATGTAAATAAGTTTATATAATAAAAGGTCGATACTTGACGTTAGTGTATCGATGTTATATTGCCACGCAAAATGTCGCGATACTATGCTGTATCGATTTTTCCCCCACCCCTAGTGATTGTGTACCGTTAGCGATTACAACATTAAACATTTGCGAGAACCGTCGTGCTGTTGTATTTGTAATGTATTCACGCGGAAAGTGGAAGCTAGCACACTAGGATAACTAAGTTGATGTTAATAAGCCTAGCTTCCTCAGATAAGCACTGATTCCCACTAGACTTTACGTTTTGTTCATGATTTTTTTAAACTTGACCTTACTGTATAAAATGACCTGTGGTGACCTCTAGGATAATCACAGTCTCATGAAACTTTACAGCCACAAACTAGAGACCTAGGGCATTCAGAGGATTGATGAGTTTCCTAGGTAGATTGACAATAAGGGGGTTTCTGAGCAGTTTCCATAACAGAAGTGCTCGCCCTCAGATCGCCAAAAAATGCAATTCTTGCAGAAATCTCCAATTGTCAAAAGTTTTTGATACCAAATCACAGCACGGCTTTTTTATGGTGTTCCTCAAGGTCTTGGTGTCTTAATGTGGTATTTTGGAGGGGATTATTGATCATTTTTTTATCAATTCTCGAGTGGTAAAAAATGGTTAAATTTAGCACCAAATCTGTGTAACAAATGGTATCAGCCCAAAAATTGCTGCAACAACTTATGAGACATTATAGAGCATGGGAATCGTCATCATATCCAGTATACTTCTATCATAATGTTCTAAACCTTTAGACACTTTTAAACTTTTACACATTTGAATGAATTGATTAATGTTTATTTCTTATTTAGACTAGATCAACTTGACACACAGTGCTCAAATTAAAGAGTACATGTGCACACACACATGCTCTCAGTTAAACACACGCAGACGATGCTCCCATGGGTGAGGAAGAAGTTGAGTGGTGATAACTCCAGTCCCATTACCTCCTCAGAGTTCCTCTCTCTGCTACTTCTCTCTCTGCATCTGGGTTTCATTATAAAGACATTAAGCTTAAGTCCAGGCGAGGTGATAAAGCAGCAAATTGAAGGGCTTGGGTAATGACTGTTTACTCAAGAGCAGTCGCAAGCTTGCATGCTGGTCTTTTTCACACAGCGTCCCGTGGTACGAAGGCCTGAATATAAACACAAGTCCACTCATTAATGCCCGACAGACTGCCAGATTCGGCCTGTCTGTCTCGTTCTTTCTGTTTGTTGTGGTTGCTGTCTTCAGGCTCAACTTTGTAGTCAATTTTCTTCACTTTACAAATCTCTTTCTCCTCCTTTGCCAACTCGCTCTCTCCTCCCATCTTAACATCCGCAGTAGCCGGTCACCGGTCAAGAAAAGTAACCATTTAATTAGCAGCATAGCTCCTGTGATGGCAATTGCTACGTTTACAGGGTCATGGGTCATGTAAACAACATATTCCATTTGTATATTCTGAATTAGGCCTTATTCCAAATGGAGCATTTTGGGTGCTGGAGAGGTGATTCGTAATGAACGGACACAGCAGCATCAAAACGCAGCCGTTTAGGGGGAGAGGGCCGGCAAATGTGACTTTGACTTACGTCTTCACTCGCACACACAGAGGGATGAGGAGACAATGAGCACAGACAGAGCGGTGGCGGTGATCTCTCTGGTCACGGCGCGCTGCAGGTTGAGCCCTGCCCCCATCGCCACACACACCGGGCCAAAGCTTTGAATATACGCTGTTGATAACTACCGAAGCTCCGGAGCCCCAAAAAATGGTACTCAGGATAGCCGTATTTCCGCACACGTAGTTGTTTTATGTGTATTGAAAATGTAATTTAATTTACACTTGTTTTCAATGTGGTCACACTGCGTCCCTGACCGACTCCGGAGGTGGTTTGGCCGATCGGATCACAATCCAAACACTATCCGATTGCGATCCGATCACCCAAAACCCATTTTAACACCAGGTGTAAAGGGGGTCTCCCATCAGCCTCAGTTGTGCTCTGTGTTTAGTTTACACTAAGATGGCGAACATGGTAAACATTATATTTACTAAGCATCACCATTGTCAGTACAAAAATGTTAGCATGCTGACGTTAACATTTGTCTCAAAGCACCACTGTGCGTAAGTACAGCCTCACAGAGCTGCTAGCATGGCTGCAGACTCTTAGTCGTGACTGCATGCCCAAACATTGTCCCATTTCACTGCACTTTGTTTTAATTCTGGTCAAAGTGCAAAGATAAAATGAATAAAATAAAGGTTGAGGTTTGAGATGTTAATATCAAATTGGCTGTTTAGAAAAAGGTGGAGGTACATTTTTGAATCCCCCTGTCCAACAGGGAAGTCAGAGGAATTTGTGCAATGTGATAAGTGTGAATGCTTTGTTGTGTGTTCGTAATCTTAGATCTGTTTTGACCCCACTGCAATTCCAAGACCTGGCATGACCTCGCGCTTCTCTCTCTCTCTCTCTCTCTCTCTCTCTCTCTCTCTCTCTCTCTCTCTCATTCCTCTGAAGATAAGGGTCTCCATGAATGTACAGCATGCATATGCACGGTTGTTTTTCATCCGGTACAAACAGCGGTTGCTAGGCTGTGGGACAAAGAGAGATCTATCCTTAGTTTAGGGTGGATGGAGCGTAGAGGGTAGATGGGAGTCTGGGGGGGGGGGCGGTTGCAAGGTAGAACGTCAGGAGGTAGAAAAATCAAGGGAAGCTATTCAGAATATGAAAAACACAGGAAAAAAGCAGGAAAACCCTCATGTCCTGAAAAACAAACAAAATCCGACAAAAAAGAAAAAGATCATAACCCCTCCGTGAGGACAGGGAAGTGAAGAAGCAGGTAGGGGAGAAAGGTTGAATATGGGAAGATGGATAGAGAGATGTTATAGTCGTGACTGAAGGGACAGACATGTGGTTCAGTGTCTGAATGAAACTGATGGCTTTCTCAGACCACCCGTGAACCATCTGTATCTGATGACTGTATTTCATTCACTCTCTGTTCATGTGCATAAATAAAGTCGTAAAGCCGCTCAGGCTGGAACGGCAGTGCTTCCTCTGTCCTGGTATGACCCGGGCCTGGGATCAGCTCTCTTCCTCTTCCTCCTGTGATGCAGCAGTCCTACTGACTGCTGCTGCTGTGAACCTGTTTATTCAAGCAGGGTCATTTTAGGATAAAACAAAAGACCGGTCACTGTGCCAAGGCCTGATCTGGAAGCTTAAGAAGACGCAGCACCACCAGCACTATAATATGCATGAGGTGTAACTTGTATTTAGAACGGCAACAATTTGACAGACAATTAATCTACTGTTTTCACATTTGCTGTTCCCGGCCTCTCCAATGTGAGAATTTGATAGTTTTCTTTGGCATACATGACATTAAACTATTTAAGATGGGTTTTGGACTGTTGGTCGGAAAAAGCAAGACGTTTGAGGACAATGGGGAAATTCTCACATGCATTCTTCACTATTTTCTAACATTTTTAATACAAAACATTTAATTTATTAATTGAGGAATTAATCAGTAGATTAATTGATGATGAAAATAAATGGTAGTTGCAGTCCTACTTAGGAGGGACTATGGACCACAGGACCTCACTGTCAGGGATTAAAGGGGCGTTCACAAGCCATAGTCCGTTTAGCTAGTCCGAATCAGAGTGAAATTGATACTTTTGGTTTGTTTTCTATTTAGTCTGGTTCTGTTTCACAGCGCACAAATTTAAGCAGACCAAAAGAAAAATTAATTTCCTGAGGGGCGTGTGCGAAGGAGCACGACCAGAGTTTGGCACTGATCTACTGTGAGCATGAATCCCTTCTTCTCCAATTTATCTGGAATGACTTCATAAATGTCACTATGTTTGCTGACTTTATTCAGCATGTTCTGGGTGTGCTCTTCAGCCCAGATGTCAAACAAACATTGGACTTCTGCAGAAGTCCAGGTCAGTCCTCTCCCACTCATGTTAACTTGTAGTTTATGTGTCCATCTCGACAAATGCCTATGCTGGCAGCCCGTAAACCCCTGCCGTTTGGTTCCCTTCTTAGAAGTGGATCGGATTATGTTCTGACTGCAATCGAACCGCAATAGGGTTCGCTTGGAAACGGTCAGAGACCATTTGCGAGGACTCGCACCAGAGGTTGAACCTCACCAGAGTTCCATTAAAATGGACTAAATGCTGGCTTGTAAAAGCACCCAAAAGTTTTCTTTATCACATTGGAGTTTGTGTTTTCACATTGGATACTGTTTTGGTTCACTCTCACCGCTATCATAGTGTCGTTTTCACCTTCAGCAATCAGCTGTTTCAGGCAACATGTGCAACATAGTCTGCTCTCTCTCTGACTCATGGATGTATTATAGAACACAAAGATGCTGTCTACACCGGCTCCGTCATGTCCGCGAATTTCAAAGTGTCGAGCAGCAAAGGCGCAGCCAAACTTTCGGTGCAGTTTTCCTTTGATGCGTAGCATTCCTGATCTATTTTTCCATCGACACCGTTGCATATGATTGTGTTATAAGAGTAGCGTGGCTCGATAGGGCAGCGCATAGTGTGTGTGCGTAGCGAGTGTGTGGTTGAAGAAGAGAGAGAGAGAGAGAGAGAGACGGTGCCTGCACTCAGGGCAGACAGCTGTTGGCAATCGGAGCAGAGGAGAAATTAGCAGTAAAGTTGTCAAGTGGGGTAGTAAACGTACAGTGTAGGTTACAGTTTGCCCATGAATAAACACTGCAGCTCCTCAATAGCCAAGAAGCTCCTGTGTCTTGCTTCCCAGCTGCTGGGCAAAAAGAAGGGAGAGTCTGTAGGATTAGAAACCAGAGAGCAGCACACTTTGCTCCGCTGCAAAATGTAGATAAATATATGTATTCAGTACCTTTTCATTGGGCAACAACCTTGCATTTATGCGTGTATTGTCAAAAAAATAGACCTGAAGCTTAAATAAAAGCGAGGAATCTTTCCGTATGTCCTTCGCATATCTTGAGAACCGCTCATCCGATGTACTTCACACTCGGCGGGTGTGTTGTGGGGACCCCGTGGAGTGCTTTGTAGAATTTGGACCCTCAACATGTTCAATACTAATAAACTTTTAATAAACAAGCGAACAGCGCTCTGTGCAGCCGAGGGGGCGGGGCTTCAGGGCTCTGCAGACTGAGACGAGCGTGTCGTCCACATCGGGCAGACTGCGGCTCATTGAGTGCATTTCAGTTTTGATGCTGGATATACTAACGTCACAACCAAACTGTTCTTCACTTCCCTGGAGACAACGAGCGATGAGGGCAGCTCGACAACGCTGCAAGTAGCACTTCCTTGGGGCCAAACAATCAGCCCGCTCAGAGCGGTTAGCGCTACGAACAACGCTGCAAACAGCAATATCGGTACGCCACCGGGAGCCAAACAGTCAACCCAATCCGAACTGCCACGCGTCCAAATGGGCACGCCACGAACGGGCACTGCACTAGTAGATAAAAAAGAGAGCGTACCGGTTGGCTTGCGTGGTGAAGAAATTGTCTTGCATGTTTTGCATCTTCTGATCAGACCACCGATCAAACTATTTAAAACGAATATCGGCCGATAACGATCAGTGGCCGATTGATCGGAGCACCGTTAGACGCACTTGGGCAAAAACTTGTATAATACGAGTAGAACACAACAAAGTGTGAACTCCGTCACGTCACCTTTTCTGACAGTCAGTCAATAACACAACAAACTTTATCCGTTTTATGTGTTTGTATCAAGAAAACATTTGCATATGAAACTTGCATCCATACAAAGTGATGAACATGCCCAAACACATGCACACAGATAGGCTGTTGTTGTCTTCACTAATGTCAGACGCTTTCTGTCATCGTGTGAGGAGCTGGAGGATTTAGCCCGATGACACGAGGTTAGACAAACAGACCTGCATTAGTTCCCTACACAGTCTCTGCCCAACCCCTATAGGTGAGGTTGTGTGGGCACGTACAAACAGAAACGCACTACTTTCCCTCCTTACAAACTGTACCTTCAGCACACACACTCACACACCCATACACTCACATCTGTGGTACTCCACATTTTTAGACAGCTCTGTGATATGCCAGAGTGATAGCTGCTGGAGATGATGGGTATCTGCTTCCACACGGTTCCCCACTCGGCCCGCACCTTTCCGCTCTTCCTTCTTTCAGACTTGTTTACTCTGCCACCGTGTGGAAATGCAGGCTGCTCTGATGACGCCGGTGTAGCAGCTGTGGATCTGATACTGCAGGGCTTTGCTCCGCCATGCCGTGGACACAACGCCAGTGTTTGTTGTTCTTAGAAGCAGCTTGCATTTCAATGACTGCTTCTGCAGGCCAACGGTTGGGTAGGGACCATGTTTTGAAAGTTTTACGGTACGTGAGAGCGGACTAGCTGGTTAACCTGGCGCTCTCTCTCTAAAATGCATTCCATCATATGTTGATAGAGAAGGAGTGTAGGTGTAATTTAGTGGCGCCACCACTGATTGAAAAACAGAAATCACAGCATTAGCTGTTGTAATTTCCAAACCACAATAGGTTGGAATGTTTCTTTTATCAGAGAAAGGAAAGCCGTTCCAAGTCCCACAAAACAATATCATCTGCGCTTAACAGAATTTATAGCTAAAAAAACACCTTTATTTTCACTCTGAAGATTGAAATCCTATTTTTACACCATCAAATTGTTTCTCAGGTATTTAGACATCCTGTATAAAAATATTATGCCCCTACGTACCACAATGAATGCAAACTATTTGGTTAAAAAAAAGAAAGATATCATGGTGATGTATTTTGATGGTGTTTCTGTTCTACGTTGTTGAAGCAGCTGCAGTTTGTCAAATTAATTTGAAGACAAAATTGTGTTGTTTTTTTGCCAGTTGATTGTTCAGCCCTGTCCGCCTTAGTTACTGTTGCTACACCTGTCAAGTAGGGCTGGACGATATGACGTTATACCGTTTCCACCGTGCAGCGGTAGAAATGTGTACACCGGTAGAGTTTTGGCAATACCGTTTCCACCGTGGTAGCAAGTCTCGCGTGATCTCATGGTTCTTGTGTGAATCCAGCTGCTTCGCAAGGTAACGTGATTTGGGCAGACATGGAGAAGGAGGAGAGTGAAGATGTAAACGCAGAGCAGGAGGAGACATCGCAACCAACCCAAGATGAGGAAGAACTCTGGTTACATGATTACCAGACATTTGCACACTAGTTTATTTTCTTTTGTCGGTTGTTTTAAATTAAAGATGAGCAAATCCTGCAGGAAAAGTCAAGTCCTTTTTTCTTTTGATATACTCCACAATACAAATTTGTGATTTTTTTTTATTTTGCACAATTTTAGTTTTACTGTTTTGAGTATTATTTTTTTTTTGTATCGTGATATAATATTACATATACCATGATAGAGGATTTTATCCATTTCGCACCTCCCTACTGTCAAGCTGTCCAGCATGGCACATATGCAGTTTGATGACAATGACAGATCTATGACTCAACATTTTTAGTAATTAAAAAAAAAACAATTGGTCCTTGATTTTAGAGGTAAGCTCGGCTGAAATGACGACTGTCACTAGCAGATTTTGCAGATTTCAGCTGTCACTAGCTGGCTGATTAATACTTAACATTCGCTCTGAGTCGGTTGAAAATGTTTTTTCCAGCTGACTTTATAATATTTCCAGCTGCCTCCTATTTATAACAAGAGTCTTGTGTAAATGTTCTTACATATGCACATGTTATGCTAAAAGCCAGCCTTACCAGCTAATGAATATGGATGTTCCTAACAACTAATTTCCCTGATGTTTAAACGTAAGTTTAAACTTAGAGTAGTCGACTGGTCTAAAAGTAAGAAAACACTCAGAAAACAGTCAAAATTGATAAAAATGTAATCAATAAGGTTAAACATTGTGTATAAGAGCCATTTAAAATCATTAATCATATTCTTAAATATCCAAATTGTATTTTAAATGCCGCTGAAGTCAATATTTCCCCAGTGTCCGCTCTGGTTGACCGGTTAGGAATGCGCCTCACAAACCTGGTGTGTGGTCTAATATTTGTTGAAACGCCAGCAGGGACTGTAGTCTACGAGGAGTCATGGTTTGGCATCGCTTATAGGCTACCATTAGTATCTTAGTGTGCAAGTTGTATTACCTTACATCTTCTCTTCCCTCTATCTCTCTCAAACACACACACACACATAGCTTGATCATCTTTGTAACTCAGTCCAAAAGTCAAAATCTACTGAAAAAAGGATAGATGTAATCATTTCCAAAATTCACAACATGTTTTTATGTAACAAAATATTCTGCTTCAATTCATATTTGTTGGCATTTAGCCTTTCGAAAACAAGTTTTTCACTGCGGTCAAAAAGCTGTTTACGTAAGAGGAGGTGTGGGCTGCAGGAAGAGCAGCAGCTCTCCACAGCAACGGCTGAGACAGCATATGGCAATATGTCATTTAAATGTGTACATATAATAAGTTTAACTGACTAGTATTTCTGGTACCGTTTAATCGACCAGTTGAATAATTGCCCACATCCCTACTAATGATCCATGTAGAAGACATGGAAGTAAAGGAACGGCATTGCTCTTGTATTGCAGTGTAGATATTGTTTCTTTGTCTCTCTCTTCCATAGCTCTTGAACTTCTGCGTCCGTTCTGCGCACACGCCGCCGAACCAAAACACGGAACCCGACATCCTTGTTTGTACAGAGTCGCTGTGATTGGCTAGTTACGTGTTAGCTAACCCTGATTGGTTGTTTGATTCAGACCGGACCTGTTTTTTGAAAAACTAAATACAAGGGGGCGGGCGCTCACAGACACAGACACATATTTTTTTTAAAGGAACCCTTCAATTAAATATTATTTGTGACATGCAATGGTCAAAATTTGTTATTTCAACCAAAATTATAATTAACTAATATCACCTACTCCAGCTTTAACTGTAATACATGTTTTCATATTTAGCATTACAAGAGAAAAGGCTCCTAAGATGAGGACTATATAACTAAATTTATATTTTGACGTGAAAATGGCGCTTATGATAATCCATCCAACAGTTTCAGTTCACTCTGAGACATATATGTGTAAGAGGAAAAGCTGGAGGATCACCAAAAGTCAGTCAGCTTGTCTTCTGGGGACCATGAATGTCTGTATGAAATTTTATTGCAATCCATCCAATAGCTGTCGAGGTATTTCAGTCTGGACCAAAGTGGTCGACTGACCAACATCGTCATCCCGCTCTTCATAAATAAGTGATACTGTAATGCTTCATTCTCAGCGTGTAGGGAAGGAAGTGCTGCTTCTGTTTTTCTCACTAACCCACCATGTCTATCTGCTGTGTAGAGCACACCGAGTAGATGTTTTGAATTAGAGATGATGGCCACAACAATTACCCAAGAAGATGGCTATGAAAACATGCATTTAACAGTTGATCCGGTCATCAGACACAAGTCTGCGGTTTACATTAAAACACCATAAATCTACCTGTTATTCGTTTAGCTGTTCCTAATGTTGTCTTATTTCAGAGTGTTCATCCAAATCACTGATCAGATCAGAGCCTGTGGGTCATCAATCAGGGAGCAAAACACCCAGACGTTACTCTCCACCTCGTGGAGCGTCAGCCCACACGCCAGTCAGCCAGAGGAATCCTCGGGCTTGTGGTTGAGACGAGGGGGAAGAGGAGCAGACTTGGCGGATCAAGGGGTTTCAGGCTTGGAGGAGTAGCTGCATTCCTCCATGTCTCTCTGTCTTCCTCTGCTGATGTCTCACTCTGTCCTACTCTCTCTCTCTCTCTCTCTCTCTCTCTCTCTTGCTTTCCCCCCATCCATCTCCATTTCCTGTTCCTCAAGCCCCAATGGGGTTGTCAGACAGGATCGTTGATGTTTCCCTGATGTCCTGTCTCTAAATGCTGCACTCTTGAATGCCTGGCCCGACCACTATGTCTGTCTGCAGTGTCCCGATTACTCATTCCTGCACACAGGTGCTAATAGTAATAATTTCATCGGCCCTGTTTTGTTTTTGAGTAATGTATCGCCTCTTCAGTCATCACTGGATGTTCTTTTGTTTGGATAGCTTCTCCCAGGCTGACGTTCTTTCCTTTTTTAGACGTCATCCTGGTCATATTTTGGATTCTTGCGACAAGCTGACAATGAAAGGTTGTCTTTTTTTGTGTGTTAATACAAGCTGAAAAGAAAAGCAGTAGGGAGAGTTCATCTGAGAGAGAACGTGAACAAGAAAGCATTTAAGATGTAGCCTACTGAGAGATGAAAGAGGAGCGTAATGTCATTGCCCTCCTCCTCCTCCTTCCTATCCTGTTCTGTAATGTGTTTCTACGGTAATGTAGGTGCAGTCAAGATGACAGATAAAGATCTCTGGTAATTACCTCTGAGTCATACTCTGATGTTATCCGAAAGTTGGCCCGCTAGTTATTTCTGTTGGCACGGTGAAACCTGGAGAAATGCATACATACTGTACATGCACACAGATGGAGAAAGAGTCAAACACTAGGTGCGTTCACATCCACCTGTTTTTATGCGCATTTTCAATTTGCGCGAGAAAAAAACGTCGGAAAAAAACTCAAAATGTCGCAAAAAAAGTTTTTACACTTTGCTGAGGTGCAAAAAAAACCCAAAATGCAACAATGGAAACAGATTTAGCGTATAAATTACGACGTACGTGAAGCATGTGACTTCCAACGTCCGCTGAAGAGATGAAAAATAGCGGCAGATTAAAACATCGCCCCTTCCTCACGTTAATACATGAAACAAACAGAAAAGTCATATTTCCATCCAGTTTTCTTTATTGTATTTCACTGTTTGAGGTTCGGCTGAGTTTATGGTCTCAATCGCTAGTTTCACATCTTCTTCAATACAGCATGATGTTCATTTAGTAAATGATGGTCCCATTTAGAGTCAAATAGACCATAAAGCAGGGGATGCTTTAGGGCGTGGCTACCTTGTGACTGACAGGTCGTTACCACGGCGTTGTCTGGTCTGGGAGTTGTCCGTGTTTTCATCTTACAACTTTAACCCTTTCACAGTGTGTCTTCAGTTCATGAAAGTTAATTGTATCATTTTGGTCGCCCTAAACATGTCTTATTCAGCGTTCGGTTGTACTTAGCTCCACCCTCTCGTGTCTCTTCTGGTTGCAAAAAAACAAAACAAGATGGCAACAGCCAAAATGACGAACTCAAGGCTTCAAACTGTAGTCCACAAACCAATGGGTGACGTCACAGTGACTACGTCCACTTCTTATATACAGTCTATGGCCATAACTCAAGAATTCATATGCTAAATTCTGTATGACCATTTCACACAAATGTCTAATAAAATAAAATGATGATAATGATGAAGTGATGACATTTTGGAGAAACATGGATGTAAACTGCAATTTGCCTGGTTGGCAGAGGCATACAACCGTGAGGCGGTCATTTTTAGTTTTTTTTCCTTATATTGATGTTAGGCTATATAAATGAAAATTGACTTGACTTGGTAGTCAGTGAAATTACCTGGTGCAGTTTTTATTCGAACAAAACCTGCAGACTCTCAATGGCACATTAGTTCAAATAAATCATATCCATGACTGTCAAAATGCGTATTTGTGTGACCTGTGTAACTTTGTGTGTGTGCAGGACTACCCCAGGAACAGACACCCGGGATGGAGCCGAGGGTCGGTGGCGTACCACGCTGGTGAGATATCAAATCCATTTTCTCTCTTTCACTTCTTCTCTCAGTCTTTAGAGTTATATTTCTCAGAAATAAGGTTGTTTATTTCCTTTTATGTGTGTGGAATTCCCCCTGTAGTCCTGCTCGGATTAAATAAATAAATCTACTTCCTCTAAAGCATCTATCTGCTGCTTTTAGATGCAAACATCACAGAGCGCCGCCTCAGCTGGATGTTAAGGTGCCTAGCACAAAGAGAGATCAAGGAGGATTAAAAGCACAGAGAGACGATAAAAGAGACGGTGACAGCATCAGAAAGAGGAGAAGGATCTTATCTCCATCTCTTTCTGTGGGAGTTTGGACATCTGAATATCTCTCTGAGCAACGAACCAAAAAAAACAAGACACAAAAAGTGTAGTTATCTTTATCTTCCCGAGCTCCCACAGACACATGTTAAGTCTTGGTTGTTTGCGACGACAGGCCTGTGAACATTATCTGTGCAGGCATCTGCTCAAAACCCCCACAGCTCCCATTCCAGGCCTCAGCACCCCTCACTATCAGCGCTAAGAGATTAAACGCTGCTGCCATGATATGAGGATAGCGGTGAGCTAGGTAGGTGGTTGTTATTACACCGTACAAGCTACAGTAGGTTCACCGGCACTTTATCTGACAATCCGCTGTCACAGTCATGATCTTGTTAGTCCTTATCAAACCGAAGCCGGCTTTTTTATCAACGTTATTTTGGTTTGAAGCATCCCATTGTTGATCTCTCTCACAGGGGATCTTACTCGAATGATTCACATGCCGCAAATGTCACTTTCTGTCGTATGATTTTCTCACCAGGGAACGTATATGATTTTTATTTTTAGAGGAAGGTTTATATACTTTCCTCCAGTTGACCTCCAAATCAGCTATCAAAACACATTTTCTTGTTCACTCCGCACATTCCATTCATGTTTCGAGGTGATGTTTATAGTCCTAAATCCCCGTATCCCTTCGCAGATTCCATTTATACTTTGGATACATTAATAATAATAACAGTTGATGCTGCGCGTCCTGCCGGGGTCTGTGGACGATACCTCACTGCTGAGTGACAGACGAGGCCGGTCATTCACAGAGGCTCACCATGTCAGTCCCAGAGGTCTAGCGCTGCGGTCTGCATGGTTTGGCTCCTGTGCGTCGGACACCACAGAAATGTGCACGCCCCAGCACAGCTCCCATTAATCTTATTTGTTAGAGACTAAAATGATGTATGTGGTTTTCCACGCTGTGCGTATGAGGTTTGCCTTCCCCATGCTTGGGTTAAGGTGCAGGCTCTGATCCAGCTACTTAAAATCAACAGCCGGGGCCTCTTCTTCATGTCTCCCCTCGCTCCTCCACGCAGCCCAGACTTTCACCCAACAGCTCAGGAACCTCAAGAATTGCACGCAGACGCTCTTTGGCAGAGTGACAGAAACTGAATGTATACACAGTATTGTATGCACTAGGTCATATAACCGCAGCAGAAATTGCTTAAAAAAGGAATGACTTTGTTACCTTGGTTTTCCTGCTCTGTGTGAGCCAAGAACGCCGTGAAGAGGTGCTTCTGTGACACATGGGACCTCTGTTTATTAACTTTTATGGTTCGTTTTTGTATTTGACCTCAGTATCTAAAGGGGCAAATGCCTGCCAGGATATTCTTGGCAGGGCTTAGCTTTGTATAGGCTCATTGTTATATACTTTTGGGTGCTTTAAGTGTAATTGCTTTGTGGTGGGAAAATGGTTTAAAGGTTTAAAAACAAAATAGAACAAATATTAGTATAAATACATTAATCAAACAATTATGTATGCTAAATATTATTCCAACCTGATATATAGTGCTCTCTTAAATTCTTCCTGTGCAAAAAATGGCACATTTTGAACGGGCACTGCATTAATATTTTACAAATACAATCCTGTCCAAGAGCAGTAACGCAACATCAGTTAGTCCCTTCTCTACTCTTAACGCTCTCCAACGAGGAAAAGCTACACCGATGGCGATCCGTGTGCGTCCTCGCAGTTGATCGCTTTCTTCCTCTGAATGTCAAGTTTCTTTTTTATCTGGAGCATCCACTCCAGAAAGTTTTCTTGGACGCTTCTTAGGATTTTCCGCCATAGCTTCCTCCATACTCCTAGCTGCTGCTCCGTTGGTCTCTCCCCCCTTCACCTCTGCCTGGTTGGCGTAAAACGCATGACTTCTGGTGTGCAACCGCGGGAAAGTCACCATAAATGCCAGACACCACAACTCCGGTATACTGTGAAATACAGAGAGCTTTCCCTGGTGGTGATGGGCTTAGTCAGCATTGTGTGAACTTGTTTGGCAAGGTCTTAAATACGTTCATTTATATGTAAAAGTCCCGCACTCTAGCTTAAACTTAGAACTTAAATTCCTTGATCTAAATAAAACATAATCCATGATAGATCAATTAAAAATGCATACAAACCTATAAAAAACTGTCATGAAAAGACGACATTTCAATGTCTTCTAAATGCTATAAACAAATAAAATGTGCAATTGCATTCAGCAACAACTATTTACACAGATAGATATCTCTAATAGAGCAGAAGTTTCCACACATTTCTAAAGCCTAACAAAGCGGCACACTGTACAGGTTGTAAAATGATGCAGATAGAATTCAGCTACGAAATGAAAGTTCAGTGTGATGCACGTGTACGTAGCGGCAGCGCTGCTCACGCTGGTCCGTAGTGCACTATAAGTCTTTATAATGTTTTTACCACTAGCTTGGAAGGAAACAGCTGCTGTACTTCAATGTTTTTTTTGACTTACCTAGTTGGGCAGGTGGGTCAGAAATCTACTTGCTCCAAGTCAGTTTTTACTTACCCCTACACAAATTGTTTTACTTATTAGCGGTTATCAAATATCAACAAAGACTAAAGTTAATTGTCATGTTTAATCCTTATTTAAGTAAATGAATCTGGAGATTTGCCCACATCCTCTCTAACGCCACCCAACTAAACTCCTGTTCCAAAGATTATGGAAATGCTGCCTTGCGCTTCAGCTCATAAACTTTGTCCTTACCCGCTGCCATTTTGCCCGATCGGTTCTGCACATGTGCAACTCTCAACAGAGATGAGAAGGAAGCGAGATGCCTCACTCCTTAGCTACTTCCATCATCAGCTCAGGAAAAAACTGTGTTAAATTACTTTTTACCACTTGCCCGAGTTGTATTTTGTATATACTAGCCAGACATGGCATTTTACTTGCCCCGGGCAAGTGGGCAATCCTTCTTGTTGAGCCCTGTGTAGATAGTCTTTTGATTTATATTATGCAGCCTACAGGCACATAACACAACATAAATTACATAATGATTCAATGCAACATTCCTTCTTTTCTTATTTGTACTTTGCATCTACAGTTTGACTCCTGAGCTCTATTTCTGTCATCCTGATTGATGGTGCGTTGTAATGGGCACGCGACCAGTGTTGACCTGGATCACATGTGATGTGTGTTATTGACTTTAAAGGTTGTGATTTTACTCCAGATATATTCCAGTTATATACACAAATGGCTGCCAACCATATCGCTGCTCCTTTGTATAGCTTGTATAGTTTGAGAGTTCTTTGGCCTGCGCTGGTGTTACCACGAGTGTTTGTGTTGGGAGCCGGCCCAGTGTGGACCTCCATCCTGTGTGTTGGCTCGGCTTGTCTCCGCAAGTTAATGGGCCGTGGGGCACTGCGGGCCCCTGTGGGCCCTATCAGGAGCAACCAGCCATCCAACCGGCGAGTGCTCCTCAGCAAGCCTCATTAACCCTGTCACCCCCTCCAAACCCCCCATCAGTGAGTCACACGTGCTATGACTCAACACCCGCAGCTGAAGGTTGTGCCCCACCACCACCGCCACCCTCTATCCCTCAAGACCAAGCCAACCTCACATAATAGGGCTCAGTCTAACTTCTGTGACGGGGTCTAATCTGATTCCAGCTCAGGTTCTGCAAAAACAATTATTCAACACCAACATGTTGTGTAGGGGGATTACATTACCTTCTTACCCAATGGGACAAAAATGGGTCTGGATGACAAACTTTCTATGACTCTAACAGGCTCAAACAAAGTCTGTTAAAAACACAAACCACTATCTAAAATCAACATGTACCTAGACCATGTGTGTCCGTACTGTTGATATCACCACACAACTACGGGAATTAAGGCTGCAACTAGCGATTCTTTTTCACTGTTGATTAATCTGCAGATTATTTTCTCAGGTATTTGTTAAATTAATTAATCGTTTGGTCATTATAATATCAGAAAATTACAATTACAATACATTACAATTGCAAAAAGTGCAGATTTTGTCCAAAACCCAAAGATATGCCATTAACTATCATAGAAAACAAAGAAGACAAGCAACTATTGACACTGGAGAAGCTGAGACTTTATAGTACTTTTTAAAACAATTGCTTAAACGATCATTCGATTATCAAAATCGTTGGGGATTAATTTCGACTAATAGTTTCAACTCTAAAAGGAATATATCTCTCACTCGCTTTGCTACGATGTTCGAACACGTAGTGTATCTGCATCACCTTTGTACAAGCAAGTTTGGCGATCAACCTGGTTGTAAACAAACCAACTGGGGGGCTGCAGCTAACAATTATTTTCATTAGTGATGATTCATCTGCTTATTATTTTCTCAGTGAATTGTTTTATCTATAAAATGTCAGATTTAGTGAAAAAAATAGTAAAAAATGTCCATTACAATTTCCCGAAGCCCGCGGTGATGATATTGTATTTTCCATCCAACTATTTAAAACCAAGAGATTTTCAGTTTATCATCACATAAGACAAAGAAAAGCAGCAAATCCTCAAGTTAGAGAAGCTGGAACCAGAGAATCTTTGAAAAAGTAACATAAAGAATTTATAAATTATCAAAATAGTTCGATCAGATAATCGTTTGAGCTCTAAAACCAACACAGTGTTGTACGTTACATCAGCACCGCCCAGGTGCCAACCTCCAGGTCTGAGAAGTGAAGCCAATGCTGAAGTGCCTTGAACTTGCATTCTTTCTGATATCCAGCAGGGGGCGAATCCTCTGGTTGCAAAAAGAAGTCTGATTGTATAGAAGTCTTTGAGAAAATGACCCTACTTCTCACTTGATTTATTACCTCAGTAAACATTGTAAACATGAGTTTATGGTCTCAATCGCTAGTTTCAAGTCTTCTTTAATACAGC
Source organism: Sebastes fasciatus (assembly GCF_043250625.1). Classification (NCBI taxonomy): domain Eukaryota; kingdom Metazoa; phylum Chordata; class Actinopteri; order Perciformes; family Sebastidae; genus Sebastes; species Sebastes fasciatus. The sequence goes on from NC_133802.1 coordinate 24,661,049, forward strand.
ATGATGTTCATTTAGTAAATTACGGTCCCATTTAGAGTCAAATAGACCATAAAGCAGGGTATGCTTTAGGGCGTGGCTACCTTGTGATTGACAGGTTGCTACCGTTGTCCAGTCTGGTAGTTGTCTTTATTTTGGTCTTAGAAAACTTAACCCTTTCACAGTGTGTTTTCATTTCATGAAAGTTAATTGTAACATGGTATGTATCAGCGTTCGGTTGTATTACCGACACCTTCACATGTCACTTCTGGTTCCAAAAGACCAGGATGGCGATAAATCGAAACCAACATGGCGATGGCCCAAATGCAGAACTCGAGGCTTCAAAACGGAAGTCCACAAACCAATGGGTGACGTCACGGTGACTACGTCCACTTCTCATATACAGTCTGTGGCATCGCCATAAAGCCTGGAGCTAAAACAGAAGACGGTAACCTGACCAGAGTCTCTGCTGCCTCATAGCCCAGTAACACTGCTCCTCATGCTGCACTACTTCATTCGGGAGAATGTCTAACCAGAGATTATTTGAATTTATTGTTCATAAATACTTGTGCTGTACATTCTTGCGGATTGGCCCAGGAAGTAAATTGTTTATTATATATCAACAGCTCAACACTTTGTGATAAACTCACATGGCAGCTGCAAATGGAATTTAGAATAAATTCTTAGGAACGTGTGCAAACTCACATGTGTGTGAAATCATGGAAGAATATAAATATTTTGTTTTAATTTTTCATGTTTTAGGAGTGTGTGAAGTCATTGTTCCCTGGGCAGGGAAGCCCAGTCTTTTCCAGACAAACTCTCATGTTACGAGAAAGTCTGTTTTCCTTTTTCCCAGCTGGTCTCAGTCCTCAGTCAGAGGGCCCGGCTCCAAACCCAGAACTCAGCTCCAGTTTTCACCTTCTGGTTGCTGCTAGGATCAACCTTACATCCAGCACCTGGTGGCGGTCACAGTAGCTAACATTGTTAGCTTTACCAACAACTTCCTTGGTTTATGATCTTGACTTTTGCATTAACACCATCACCGGTATTCTGCTCCATCAACAGCCTCGGAGCCAAACCGTGGTCAACACCTCTAGGCTAATTTTAAACTCTCTGGTCTCCAACACAAATTTTAATATTTTCCGCCACAGCCGAGCTCCAAGTTGAGCCGGCTTTCCGATCTTGAGAAAAGGTTTATGAGAAAAGCAATAGAACATATTAATTGTATATGCTCGAAAAACAAAGATAGACTCACACAACTGCCAGCTAAAAAAACTAATTTTACATGTTATATCATATGACTAGTTCATTTAGTGCTGTAATCAAATATTTATTTCTTCCAAATAATTGGTTAAATTGTAAAAATTCAGTTTACCTATCATGAGGGGATTGGGTCTAATGAAAAACGCTATTGAGTTGCATTATGGCGAATGTAGAATCCATGGAGTTTTATGGAGCTTGACCCATAAAAGTGACTAATTCAGGATATCTCGGCCTTTACGGCTGAAAATCTGTCTCTTGTGAGTCCCCCAACTTTATGGAAGTGCAATACGAGATTGCTGGAATACTCTTTTAATCTACGACTAAGGAAAATAGTGAAAAAGTGAAAAATGCCTGTCATATGTTCCCAGAGCCGTTGGCGATGTGTACAGGTTGCTTTTTATTGTCTAATCAACCAGCCCGTTCGCACGAAAAAACATTAAAACGCCACAATAATGCGCAAGGCATTTAGCATGCAGTAAGTATGCCTTTGATTGATTTTCGCGTGTCATTTGTACATCATGTATCCTGTACTGACTGCAATGTAAACGCATGCGCGTATAAATGCTACGGTGAGAGTTAGTGACGTAGAATAAAAAGCAAGAAGACCACTTATGGCGGGGCGGGACGGGTGGGGACACTTTTAACCTTTTAACCAGGAGACCCGTGTTCGAGATCGTTGTTGACCGGTGTTTTGTTTTGTAAGTTATGTTAGGGACGTTTATCACGTTTTTTATTGACGTTTGTGACGTGTTAGTGGTTTTCTTGCCTAAATTTACCTGCGGACGTTTGCGTGGCGTACAAATGACATGCAAAAAGCGACGTACAAATGACACGGGGAAAGGCTAAAATGCGTCTGTGTAATCTTCCCCTGAGACCGGGTTGAACCAATAGTCCAAACTCCAAAGAAATTCACTTTCCTGTAAATACAGACTATAAAGTGAAATATAAACATGATAAAAGCAGCAAATCTGAGAAGCTGGAAATGGAGAGTGTGTTGCATTTTTCACTCAATGAATGACTTGTATTGTTTATCAAAATTGTTGGAAATCCATCAGTGGTGTGTTTTAAGGATGATTTAGGGGCTCAACCCGTTGATTTAGTCGTAATGTATTTAAAATCGTTCAGGTAGTTGGAGCCAGTGAATCCATAAAAATAATCTAAATAAATCTGCGAAGAAACTGCGAGACTTTTGACTCCAGGAAACATCCCTAAGCGTCGACGCTCCGCCAGGCTTCTCCTGTCCCAGTGAACTAGCTCCATCCTTAGGCCCAAACCTGGACTTCCACCCCCCGGCTCACCTCCAGCGCCCTCCCGTGTCACTCTCCAAAGCCGCCATGCTCTGCTATTTTTAGCGGCGCTGCGCCTGTGCCGGCGTGGCTCCACTGTTTGCCTAGTGTGTGGTGTTGTGACAAGGGCCCGCATGGGAGCCGTAATGATACAGTGTCTCCGTCTCCCTCCCGGTGCTCAGATAGAGATTGTTTAAACAGTATCCTGAGCCGGGGACGGGTCCCATGACAACTCCATAAATATTTACCAGCAGCAGCCACGCCGCTTCGCTTGAGGAGAGCTCGTCTGCAGGCTACCTCTGCAATGTTTTTCTTTTGCCCTTTTTTTCCATTGTTGTCTCTCGCAACTGTAGTATGTGTTGTTTTGATGATTTCCTTTGGATGTTGTTGATGGGGTTTTTTTGCGGAGGTGTTTTTACTAGCGCTACTTTCGCCTTTCTTTCACATCATCATCTGACAGGAATGTCAGGACGTCCTGTATGTTAGCACTACATTGTATGTACATATGTTGCACGTCGTGGTAAACACATTAAAAAACGCAGTAAAGTCAAGTTCAGCAACGGGACACATAACAGAAGGACAAAGATGATCTATTTAAGGCTTTTTTAAGAGTTTTGAAGACGTGCCGTTTCCTTAAAAATATGTTGCTTTTTTGTAAATGTATGTATACAGTATATTTATTATTGGAAATCAATTAACAACACAAAGCAATGAAAAATATTGTCCAGAAACCCTCACAGGTACTGCATTTAGCATAAAGAATATGCTCAAATCATAACATGGCAAGTCCAACAGACAACAACAGCTGTCAGTGTGTCAGTGTGCTGACTTGACTATGACTTGCCCCAAACTGCATGTGATTATCATAAAGTGGGCATGTTTGTAAAGGGGAGACTTGTGGGTACCCAGAGAACCCATTTTCATTCACATATCTTGAGGTCAGAGGTCAAAGGACCCCTTGAAAATGGAGATGACATTTTTTTCCTCGCCAAAATTAAGTGCAAGTTTGGAGCGTTATTTAGCCTCCTTCCATGGTTGGTACCAATGGATTCCTTAGGTTTTCTAGTTTCATATGATACCAGTTCTTCACTCTAGCTCTAAAACTGAGCCCGCTACAACCTAAAAATTGCAAGTTTTGTTAATGCGTTAAAGAAATTAGTGGCGTTAAAATTAATTAACGTTAACGCGTTATCATCGTGTTCATTTTGACAGCCCTAACTATTATATATTATATCATTAGACTATCATTACTCTACTAATCATTATTTTCAGTATGGATTCATCTGTTGATTATTTTCTCCATTAATCAATTGATTAAAAGTCCAGTTTTTCCCTCTGAAATGTAGTGGAGTAAAAGTAGAAAGTGGCATGAGAAGAAAAGTACCTCAAATGTGTACTTAAGTGTACTTTCCGCAACTGGTGTTAAGTAATAAATGATCTAATAGTTGCAGAATTGAAAGTTTCTTCCTCCTCCTCTGACAGATGATGGCAAGATCTTTCACGGCAGCGGGGTTGGAGATGCTTTCGGTCCTCGCTGCTTCAAAGGTGACATCATGGGCTGCGGCATCATGTTCCCACGAGACTACATCCTGGACGGAGAAGGTGAGGGATGAGGGTTCAGGCGCGGCAATTACACTGTCACTCATTAAAGTGGTTGGTGCGTCCGTGGGTGGTTTCGCTCTTAAACCTGCTTATCGTGGTTTAGGATAAGGCAACATTCGGTCTTAACAGAGATCATTGTGTTGCACATGTGGGAAAGAAACTGGATGCAAACCAAGATCCCCCGCACAGCAAACAGAACAGACACTTAAAGCGGAAATTCTCATCCCCCGCTGCTCTCCAAGAGAGACAAATATAGGCTTTCCTGCTCTCAGGTGGTTTCAATATGTCCGTTTCAAATTACCAAACCTGTCTTAACAATTCAGAGATGCCAACTAATGTCATCTAACCTTTTAAGTGCCCACAAATAAAACAAAACATCTCAGGTTGTGCCATTAATTAACATGTTTTGCTGTCTTACTGCTCAGATCTGTGTTTCCTGGCCCGGTGTTTTGTCAACTCTGCTCTGCACGTGAAAGCCTTTATTCACACTGTGCTCCGTTTTGTCCTCAGGTGATGTGGACGACTGGGATCGGCTGGAGGTCCGTCCGGGTCACGCTGGCGTCCAGAACGTCCTGTACCTCAACGACGACGAAGAGGAGGAAGAGGAAGATGGGGAAGAGGTAGAGCAGGGACAGGAAGGCAGGAAAGTCACGGTGAGGAAAACACAACACATCTGTGTTAACCATTGCTACACATACGTAAACTATACATCTTATAGATTCATTAGCGTTTTATGATTTAAACAGGAATTCATATAAACCTGCAATGACTTGTGTTTCTTGTGGCCACTAGGGGGCAGCGTAACAAGCTGGAAATACATCACCTTTTAAATGTTTGTCCGGTGAACTTGTTGGCTAACAGTTGCTTGTTCAAGCATCCAGCAGAGACCGAGCAACATTATCATTTGAGTCGTGTTTATGTCCATCTGATGAATGTGACAATATTTAACTGAGGGAAATGTCTGTCTCTTTGGCTGCTAGATGCTTTGTTGTGTTCATAAGCTAGTCTCTAACTTTGTCTGTCTGTTGTTTGGTGCTGAGCTTGGTAGTGTACATACGGTTTTAAGAGCTTCTCTGCTGCGGCTGAAAATGATGCTGCGAGAGCGTTGAGAGTGAAAACAGTAAAGGTTTGGGCTGGAACAGCTAAACAATGATCTGAAACTCTCTATAAAGCTCCGTAAAGCTTACCTTGCACAGCAGCTTGGTTCTCGTGATATCACTAGCTCACGCGAAGATCACACGAAAAACCATCTCGTCAGACTTCAAGTAGTCTGACTCATAAAAAAAATTAATATTTGCCAGCCTATATCATACAATTATGTACAAATACATAGTAACAAAAAAAAAAAGCCCATCAAAAGTATCAGAGTCCAAGATGATGTCTTCAGATGTCTAAATTTGTCTGAGCAACAGTCCCAAAATCAAAGATATTCAGTTTACAATCATAGAAGAGTATAAAAACAATAAAGTATTTACATTTGAGAAGCCATAACCCATACATTCTGGCGTGAAAAATGACTTGGACAACTAATAAATTATCAAAATTGTTGGAAATACATTTTCTTTAGCTCAACTAATCGATTAATTGACTAATCTTTGTAGCGTTAAGCCTTTCAGCCATACATGGATACATCCTTACTGTATATAGAGTGTTTACAGCCTAAATAGTACAATACTGTTGCTCATTTTATTGTATATAGAATATAAGATTGAACAGAAGCTCAGCGACTTGCATCATAATGAGTACTTTAATATTCTGGGTCAGTGTTTCCGACAGGATTTAGTGAGACTGTGGAAGGTGGACCTTGAACCCTCTAGGGGGGTCTGGTTGGTATGCTACCCCGAAAGAAAATATAGTACATTTTAAAGTTAAATGCATCAATCTGGTGCACTTTGAGAACAAAATTAAAAGGCTAGATCTATGAAGAACTCTTGTAAACAGTTTTGTGCTCTAGTAAACAATTTAATTTAATCAATCAACACATTGGTTGTTTAGGTATGAATGGGGATGACACGGCAACAAAGTCACACCCATAAAGCATGGTAAACAAGACGGGGTCCGTGTTTCATGATGGGTCGGGTGGGTTGCCGACATGCGCAGTGAGCACTAAGTCCACGTGAAGCGGCGAGGTCATCCCTGGCGTTTCCAAGCTGACCTAGAGCCGGGGGCCATGGAAGAGGTCCCACGAGGAGATCCTCCCACAACGAGCTGCTGTCCCTGACCCAACAAATTAAATCCCCCAGGCAAACTGCACGGACGCCACCCGTTGATAGGTGTAAAAATATTTTTGGTTCATTATGAAACTGTGGCGGGACAAATTGGATGTCTCGGTAATTAAAGGAGCTATATGTGAGGATCAGAAATTGCTTGTTAACAGTGACGCCTGTGGCCGTTAAGTCAACGACAGTCAGCGTCCTGTTGCTCGCGCTTGTGCTCGCACTACGTAGACATGTGTGAGCATCGGTCAAAAGACTGAGGCTGAACTTGATTGACAGGCATCACGTTTATATACATTAGCAACATTAGCCAGCTAAAACCACAATATCACTATATATTTCACATGCTTGGCAGTAATGTTAGCTGACCTGTCCAATAGGAAGTTTTCCAGCTTGGGATCCGTTTTGATACACAAAACCAAATGAAGGTCCCTCCATGAATCAATGGACCGGTCAATGTTGATCCTAGTTTCCCCCCCCACATCGGTTACATTCCTGTTTTGCAAGACGGGCTTCACTAGATACAACTTTTCTTTTTGTGCTTCTGTGGAGTTTGTGTTCTGAGAGTCTGGGTTGTGGTGGGGGCTGGTCGTTTGTTGGCGGACTCCATTTCTTTTTTTGAGCTTTTAATGATAGTAACAGAGTTAGTATTGAAAGGGGGAGAGAGAGGGGATGACATGCAGCAAAGGGCCACAGGTCGGATTCGAACCCTGAGCCGCTGCAGTAAGGACTCGGTCTTGTACCTTGGTACATGACATCTACCAGGTGAGCTACAGCGGCGCCCCCGGACTCCATTTCTAACTGAATGTTAGGTATCGTTGCATACTGTTAGCCCTGTAGCGGAGGTGAAGAGAGTAAAGGTACTCGCGAGCGCGCATAACATCACATCCGTTGGATTTTCCCAGAAAAATAGCTCTCATTCTTCACATTAAAAGCAGCCTACAGGCTGATAGAGGAAACCCAGAAAGTCGCGGAAGGTCTCATCGTTTTAGGTTAGGTTACAACCTGTTCACGCATTGGCAATAAAAAACATTTATATGTGTAAAAACATACATACAGTCCCTTTAATGAGAAACACTGCTGGTGTGACATCACTGTGACCTTTATACATCAATCCAGCCCTCGCTGTAACGTCCTTCCAGGAAGTCACTTTACACTAATCATCATCCGTTTGTTTGTTTGTTATTGTTTTAATTACTTGCGGTTTCCACTTTGTTTTGACACATAACCGCTGGACTAATTCACCCACAAAGTTGTGCAAGTGAAGGCCGGGGGGTCACTGAGCGGGTGTGAGTGCACGCAGAACTGAAACCCAACTGGTTGAGAATAGAACAGGTCGAGTTGTAATCCAGGGATTTGTCAAAATGTATTCAGCAGGACACATTACCCTCAATGCACTGCTCCTTGACATCACAGAGGTCTCCGTGAGCTTGGCTGTGCGGGGTCGGGAGGTCGGGGGGTCGTTGGCGTTGTTCAAACTAATGAATCCTGTTGCAGCTTCACTCACCCTTCATCTGTAATTGAATAGCGGTTAAGCTTTTTCTTTTTTTTCGAGTGGGTGGCACAGTAAATGTTTGATAAGTGACTCAGCCTGATTTATCGAACACACACACTCCACAGTACTTCACTTGTTGTTTTAGTGTGTCGTATTTGCTCTCAGACTTGGAAGGAGGCCCTCGGTATTAGCATTGAAAAGCTTGTTGATGTTCCTTTGAGAACAGCTGGATAATGTTTGATCACTCGCTGATTTAGTAGAGACATGCACTGTAAACATTGACTTTTTTTCTCCCTCCAAGAACACAGACATTACACTGTCACCTATTTGTTTAACGATATTTCCTAACTGCACATAAGTCCTGTTTACAACTGGCACACTGTGTGCTCTCAAAAGAAGTTTGTGTTCCTATCAGTCATTATGAAAAGACATTTCTTTTATGAGTTATTGTGTATTTAACATCAGTGAAAGGTATGTGTGTGTTTTAACTCACCGTCGCCCCACTGTGGTCCTGCAGGTGTTCTTCACCAGGAACGGGAAGCTGATGGGCCGGAGGGAGATGGGGGTTCCTCCCGGCGGCCTCTACCCCACCGTGGGGATGCTGAGCAGCGGAGAGAAGGTCAAAGTGGATTTGCATCCCCTCAGTGGATGAGCTGAGTGCGTGGACTGGACTAGTGACGCCCTGCAAACAGCTGGCTGCACTGCAGAGCTCACCCACGGTAGCCTAGCATGCTGCTAACACTCGCCAGAGCAGTTCAGCTGCACACATGCACGTCTCGCTGTCCTCGACGCTGCCTCTGCTTTTATTTATAAGACCTGTACAGTTACACAATCTCACAACCAGATCATCCTCCTGGTTGTAAAGTAGCAGAGAGGTCGTACATGAGCTGCATGCAGGAGTAGACAGCTGCACCTCAAAGCTAAAAAATACTCCTGGAAGATAATTAACTGTTAATTCTATGCAATCTGTACTGCTATCATCCTCTCATCTAACCTCCCTCTGCATGCAGTGAAACACTGAGCTGTTAAGTCCCTCTCATGAGGTCTGGCACACTTAGTTTATTTCATTTGTCACGACCCCAAGCAAAGCAGAGCGAGGCCAACAGTTGTGCCGAGTCAGAGCTCGTTGGCGGTTTATGTTTCAGGGAATAGACCCTCTCTCTCTCTCTCACACACACACACACACACACACACACACACACACACACACACACACACACACACACACACACACACACACACACTCTTTCTCAACCTCCCTCTCCCTGTCCTCTCTCTGGGTGAGGCTGCCCTCCTGTGAGCGATCAGGGGACCTGCTGTTGCCCCACCTCGCTCGCTGCTCTCCCGGAGCTGGCTGGAAGTGAACCGAGGGATCTGTTGCAATATTTCAGAAATGCATCCACGCTCAGATTATCGTGGGAATATTATTACAGGTTTGGCAATCATAACCTCACATACGATGCTGTTACTGAGCAGCATCAGATCAGAGTGGATGAACACATTTCTGAGTGTTTTTATAGTTTCGTGTTGGAGCCAGACTAGAAATAAAAACACGTCAGGTATATTTTCTATAAGGGGGATCTGGAAAGTACACATTTAAAATGATCTACGTCAAAAGTTCAGGGAATGTGTTTTGTTTTTGCACTTTTGAGGAGGCTGAGGAGACATTTAGGGCCGACATGAATACAGTGGGTGGACAAGATATATAAAAAACACCTTCCAGTATAATGCAGTCCGATGCAACACCACAAACATCAGCCATAAAAAGTAAAGGTAGAGTTAGATTTCTTTTTTTGTTGCCTGTTTGTTTATGTCATCAAGGTGGCCGGCTTATTCGCCCCTGCTTTTCTTGTTTTGTTTTGTTTTTTTGTTAGGTAATATAATATCTTTATGACTACGATTATGATTATTATTAGTATTATCATTTTTCTTGTCCTTCATTGGCTACTAGTTTGAAAAAGAATAAAAACTAAGTAAATGAAGTCCTTCGAAGAGGAAAAAATATTTATCAGGGCTGTCAATCGATTAAATATTTAATCGTGAGTAATCGCATGATTGTCCATAGTTAACTGCGATTAATTGCAAATTAATCACACTTTTTATCTGTTCAAAATGTACCGTAAAGAGAGATTTGTCAAGTATTTCATGCTCTTATCAACATGGGGGTGGGAAAATATGCTGCTTTATGTAAATGTATGTATATTTGTTATTGGAAATCAATTAACAACACAAAACAATGACAAATATTGCCCAGAAACCCTCAAAGGTATTGTATTTAGTATAAAAAATATGATCAAATCATAACATGGTAAACTGCAGCCCAAGAGGCAACAACAGCTGTCAGTGTGTCAGTGTGCTGACTTGACTATGACTTGCCCCAAACTGCATGTGATTATCATAAAGTGGGCATGTCTGTAAAGGGGAGACTCGTGGGTACCCATAGAACCCATTTTCATTCACATATCTTGAGGTCAGAGGTCAAGGGACCGTTTTGAAAATGGCCGTGACAGTTTGAAGCGTTATTTAGGCTCCTTCACGACAAGCTAGCGTCATGACATGGTAAACGTTGGTACCAATGGATTCCTTAGGTTTTCTACTTTAATATGATCTTCACTCTAGCTTTAAAACTCTGAAAGTAAAATGTAACTTTCCAAACCTCACACAGAAGTATCAGTTACAGGGCTGTTGTATTGGATTGCATCATACTGTAATGTGTTACACTCTGTTTTAATATTTTGCCCTCCATTAGTTTTACTCGCTGGGCATGTTTGCCCTCAATATGAAGGATTATTTCCCATCTTACTTTTCTTTTTTTCCCCACATTTTAACCATAAAGTTAGAATAATGTGATATTTTTGAGAATGAAAAGATCCGCTCAACTTAATTTCTGGCTTTTGTAGTCAGAAGAAGTCCTCACCGTGTCGCCGTATGTGATGTAGAATTAACTGCTGGATGTGTTTTTTTGAAGATAAAGACAATGATGTTTGGTTGCTGCATGCATGTGTTTGTGTTTCTGCACAGCATTCGAAAGCAGCACCGGGGGTCTGTATCACAAAGCCACATTAATGTTTTAGCCGTTTATCTTTGGGCTTGACTCTGGCTTTCAGGTATCTCAATGCTGGCTCACTTTTAATTGGGTTAGATCACCATGGTAACCCATGCTCATGCACAAGCACAGGGCTGCAACAATTATTTTTCATTATCCATTAATCTGCTGATTATTTTCTTGATTAATAAATCGTTTTGTCTATAAAATGTAATGTTGAAAATACCAACCATATTTAGAAAGGCTTAAATGAGAATTCTAGACTTGAAACGGTTATCGATTAGTCGATTGACAGAAAAATAATCTACAACTATTTTGATAATTGTTGTTTCCAAGCAAAAACGGTGCCAAAAACAATCGAAAAAAGCCAAATATTTTCTGGTTCCAGCTTCTAAGATGTGAGGATTTCTTTATTTGTCATGTATCGCTGTAAACTGATTATTTTGTGGGTTTTGGAATTGGGAAGTTTGATGGGCATTTATGATGTTTGACAGACTAAATGATTAATCGTTGAATCAAAAATTGATAATAGGCAGATTAATCAATAATGAGAATAATTGTTAGTTGCAGCCCTAGATAATTCTCACATCTCACATCGATTAGTTGTCAACTATTAAATTAATTTGCAATTATTTTTTAGAATTGATGAATTTCTTCGAGTAATTTTTTATGAAAAAACTGTCTAAATTCTCTGATTCCAGCTTCTTAAATGTGAATATTTTCTGGTTTCTTTACTCCTCTATGACAGTAAACTGAATATCTCTGAGTTGTGGATAAAACAAGACATTTGAGGACGTCATCTCAGGCTTTCAAGTGTCTTGTTTTGTCCACAACTCAAAGACATTCAGTTTACTGTCATAGATGAGTAAAGAAACCAGAAAAGATGACACCAGTGTCAGGCTTAGTTAAACTATGTGTAGACTGAGTTGTTTTGTGATACAGACCTCAGAGTTGAAGCAATCTGTGCAGATGAATGATAAATACTGTAGAGTTTGAGTGTCAGTGGGAGCTGGTTTCCACACAAATTATTCAGAATGATATCAACATTATTATATTGTATCAGCTAAAAGTCCTTTGCATCCTCCCACATCTGTATTTGTCCATTACAACATCAGCAACTATAATGTACATTCCTCTGCACCTTCCTATGAGGTGCACACAGCAGGTTTCTGTAGTGTTTCATCACTCATACTGCAGACAGTGATGCTAGAAATATACCGTATACAGGGTCAACTATTAAATCACATATCTGCTGGAGACTGTATGTTCGTAGCTGTTGTCATGCATCTTGTTTTAGAGCCATTGGTGATGTGAAAACAAATATGTAAATCAGTTGTGTTTTTCTTCTCCTGCAGGGCTGGATATAGAGACTTAAGTTCGGGTTGATTCAGCCTGAACTGTTAAACTTATTATGCTAGACAGTGCAAAGATATTAATGAGACACTGATGTGGACATTTCGGACCACGTCTGAGTTCAGGGTATCACTTTTATTAAAGTTTACGCAGAATTTCAGTTTACAAAGTTTCACGGTTCAACCAAATTAGAGCTAAATATTAAAGTTTTTGTAGTGTCTCTGACTCCTGTAATAATTCCTCGCCTTGTTGACTTGCACTATAATGGCCTTGTTCAGTACATGTATGATCATCAATAAAGGTTTCAGTAATGTAACAAAGTGATGGTTTTGTTTGATATGCACTTTTAAGGAAATAATAGCTGTCTGACTGACTTTGGTACCACTTTCTGATAAGTCACCGAGTATAAAGGGTTTAGAAATGGTGCTATGTTAATGATTCCAAGCCAATAATAAAAGTTTTTGGTTGCCAGGTTGGGAAAAATCCCTCCCACTGCTTTTTAGTCTTTTTATTTTCTTTTATGTTATTTTTATTCTCTGCTTGTTTTTCCAAAAAGAAAGTGGTCCATCAGAGGGTTTTCTTAATGAATTAAAGCTTCAGTAGGCAGTATATTTTTGGCATCATTGGGCAAAAATTCTATAATAACCTTTCAGCATATTGTAATCCAAGTGCTCTGAGAGAAAACTAGACTTCTGCACCTCCTCATGGCTCTGTTTTCAGGCTTTTTAACAAATCGAGCCCATGACAGGAGACTTTGACTAATCGCAGGTCATTTCAGAGAGAACTCGGTACCGGGTTCGTCGGGTAAAAGAAGTTAATGGCTTTTTTTTGTTTTTAGCATTGGATCAGATGGTGCTATATTGTTTGAATTCATTAATAAAGTTCAGGAAAGTTGGCTTGGTCCCTGACCACTTTTTTTCTTCTGAATATGGAATATTCCAAAAATAATATATAATTGTATGATATACAGCATGTCATTTCCAATCTTATCTTGACTAAAATATAGCATTACATCAAACATATTCATTTCAACATTCAACATCTTCTTTTGTAGAAAGTTGGCCACATTAATCCAGAACATTCTTGTATATATGCAGTGTGAAGTACTCTCTTTTTCTAGTCCTCAGAAATCACACTTATAATAAATATCTAGCTTGAATTTTTCTAACACTAGTTTCACTTGATAAATTCTATGTAATATCTTGAAAGACACTTCATTGTTATTGTTATTGATACAGTATTTATCACAAATTAAATCCCTGCTAAACTAATGACACAGCACCTAAATCCTCTAAAGAACCCAGGGAAAACACTGCTATTGGTCCATTTGACCAGGCCACGATGAGTGCAGTACCACAATTCATCCACCAGAGGGAGACAGACGGTGTGCTAAAGCTCCTCCGTGCTGTCATCCAGCTAAATGAATATAGACGGCTGGAATCGAGTCTAAAATGACCCAGAGACATTGAACTAGCCCAGGGGTCAGCAACCTTTACTATCAAGAGACATTTTAGGCAAAAAAAAACAAAAAAAAATTTGTCTGGAGCCACAAAACATTTGATCATTGTGATGAAGGTAACAAAGTTTATAGTCTAAGTATATAGTATAAGTCTAATGTAGTGAGGGCCAAAGTGCAAATTTACCACAGAGTATTAGGTCCACACTGAGGGAAAAAAACATCTGAGATTTACAGAATAAAGTCATAATATTACAAGAATAAAGTCGTAATATTAAAAGAATAAAGTCATAACTTAACGAGAAAAAAGTTGTAATATTACGAGAATAAAGTCATAATATTACGAGAATAAAGTCATAACTTAACGAGAAAAAAAGTTGTAATATTACGAGAAAAAATCATAATATTACGAGAATAAAGTCATAACTTAACGCAAAAAAAAGTTGTAATATTACGAGAATAAAGTCATAACTTAACAAGAAAAAAAGTTGTAATATTACGAGAATAAAGTCAGAACTTAGCGAGAAAAAAAAGTTTTAATATTATGAGAACAAAGTCACAACTTAACGGAAAAAAAGTCATAATATTACGAGAAAAAAGTCATAACTTAACGAGAAAAAAAATGGTAATATTACGAAAATAAAGTCACAACTTAACGAGAAAAAAAAGTTTTATTATTGTAAGGCAGTAGCCTAAATCAGCCACCAGGTGTCGCTGGTGCGCTGTAATTCCCATCCAGAATTGCGCAATAGACATGTTTGTCCCTTACAGGACACCGTAGTCAAGAGTTACGTGGGGACGCCATCTTTTTTTCTGTTTACTTTTCCTTATTGCTTCGTAAGGTTGTGGACGAACAATGAGATGACAGCAGATGTTGTGGACAAATAAAGTCTTCCCGGTCTCAACCACAATCAAAAAGACTGTGCCGGTGTTTCCCTTAATCTGCACCACACCCTATAACACAACTATAAAACACAACGCAGAGTCCCAGGGTGTGCAGAGAGGCTCCAGCACGTGGGTTACATTATTATGAGAACATAGTCACAATTTAACGAAAAAAAAGTTGTAATATGAGAATAAAGTCACAGTTTAACGAAAAAAAAGGTCATAACTTTACGAGAAAAAAATAAAATAACTTGTAGAATTACTACTACTATACTACTATACATATATATATATATATACTAATATTATGACTTTATTCTCTTAATATTACGACTTTTTTCGACGTAAACTTTTTACTTTATTCTCATAATATTATGACTTTATTCTCTAAATCTCAGATTTATTTTTTTTCCTCAATGTGGCCCTTATTCTCCGTTGTACCGTCGTACCATACACCTACAACAATGATAAAAAAAAATGAAAATGTAAACAAAGAAACAGTTATTCATTTCCACTCATTTTAAAAAAGAGCCTCGTGAGGCTCCGGAGCTGCAGGTTGCTAAGCGACCCCTGAACTGCCATTAGCTGCGTTGATTTGCCCTCCAACGCAACTGTTGAGCACAAAACAGCAAAGGTAAGACATAAGTTATGGTTATGGCTGTAGCTAGAAAGTCAAGTTTATTTTGTTCTCTTCTTCGGCTACTAGTTCAGTGAGTTTTGTTCGTAGAGTGATAAAGACTACCGTTTGTGCGAGTAACGTTAGCATGAAGCTAGTTAGCATGAAGCTAGTTAGCATGTTTTTGCTGTGTGCTCAATTAGTTAGCTAGTTGCTTGGTGTTGGAGTTTCGTTTAGCTACTTAGGAAAAATGGTTATCATGAAGTTTTAGCAGAGTTCCTCCAGTTATGTGGGTATAAAGGATGCATAAGTTACTACATGTTTAACTGTCCCTACAGCAGGGGTCAGCAACCTGCAGCTCTTTAACTCCTCTCCAGTGGCTCTCTGTGGATTTATACAAATAGAAATGAATAACAAATATATTTTTTTAATATTCTTTTTTTCCCTTCATTTTTATTTATCATTGTTGTAGGTCTATGGTACGATGGTAGTATTAGGGCCACATTGAGGAAAAATAAATAAATCTGAGATTTCGAGAAAAAAGTCATATTACGAGAATAAAATCATAATATTATAAAGTAATTTTCCGTTATGACTTTAATATTAAAGTATTAATATTACGACTTTTCTCTTAAAGTTATGACTTTTTTCTCATATTACAAGTTTTTTTCTCGGAAAGTTTTGACTTTATTCTCGTAATATTACGACTTTTTTTCTCGGAAAGTTATGAATTGTTTCTCGTAAAGTTATGACTTTATTCTCGTAAAGTAATGACTTTGTTCTCGTAAAGTCATGACTTTATTCTGGTAATATTACGACTTTTTTTACTCGTAAAGTTATGAATTTGTTCTTGTAAAGTTATGACTTTTTTCTCGTAAAGTTATGACTTTATTCTGGTAATATTACGACTTTTTTTCTCGTAAAGTTACGACTTTTTTTCTTGTAATATGACTTTTCTCATAAAGTTATGACTTTATTCTGTAAATCTCAGATGTTTTTTCCCTCAATGTGGCCCTAATACTCCATAGTACATTTGCTCTTTGGCCCTCACTGCATTAGACTTACTGCATTAGACTTATATACTATATACTTAGACTATAAACTGTGTTGCCTTCATCACAATGCTCAAATGATTTGCGGCTCCAGACAGATTTTTATTTATTTTTTTTGCCTAAAATGGTTCTTTTGATAGTAAAGGTTGCTGACCCCTGGGCTATCTGGTGTTTTTTTGCAATGTGCCCTCAGTACAGGAGCGTTTGGGATTGTAAGCATGCTACGTTAGCATTTAAACTAGCTCAAGGCACCACTGTGCCGCCTTCAGGGCACATCAGCTTTGAGGTTAATTATGACCGGGAAACTCCGATAAATCAGACTTGGCACTTAATAACAAGAAACTATATACATGCCGACATCTCATATCAGCTAAAAGACCGACGTTCAATGTGATTGAACCCCGATTTAATAAATATGGTGTTTTATTATTGTCATTGTTCAGTATTTTAATCCTCATAAGACCAACTGTCATAAAAAACCCAGTTGTCCCCAGTTGACACAGGATTAGCTACTCAGACAAAACATTTTGTATAACAATTTATTTAAACAGTAGTAATCTAGGATATTTGGTCCCCTGATTTAAAAAAAACAAAAACAGTACATTTTTCAGATCCAGTTATAACTCCTGAAATTGTAAAACAGCAAGGAACATAAGTGTTTTTTTAACATGTACATACAGAATGGCTATTGAAAAGAAAGTGACAAATGTATTCTCTACAGAAATTGTCAAAAACTAACCAAACCTATTACTTAGAATAATGGTAACAGATGAAAGTGCTGGGCTTTATTTTCTAAAAACAGAATGGGATGTTTTCTTTTAGCTTACCTATTAAAAGTGACTCCATTCGGAAGCTACATTAGCTGTAATAATCCCATATTTTAGTATACTAATAACAGGATCATGTTATCATTTCAATCCAGATTAAGAGGCTTTCAATGAAAATAGAAAATTACACAAAAATAATTCTCTATATGTCATAACCTTTGGACATTTGGTGCTAAAAACATTCATTACATGGGGCGTAATTTTAAATATTGTACATTTTAAAACACGATGTCAGAGCGACACAGTCTTGTAAAAACTATCTTGTAGGAATGTTTGAAAAAGAGGCACAAATAAAGAGTTCAGTAGAGTTCACACTAGACACTGCAGCAACTCTCTTTTAAGAAGAGAAGAAGAATCTAAAAAAAAGAAGGAATGGCGAGAAGTCCTCCCAAGTGTCCATGGTTGTCATCTTGTTGATCAATCAGTTTATACATCCTCTTCCTCCTCTTCGTCCTCGTAGTATCGGTTTCGTTTGATCATTTCCTCCACCGTCAGCACCGCCT
The DNA here is from genome assembly GCF_043250625.1 of Sebastes fasciatus. NCBI lineage: Eukaryota > Metazoa > Chordata > Actinopteri > Perciformes > Sebastidae > Sebastes > Sebastes fasciatus. The sequence goes on from NC_133802.1 coordinate 24,678,625, forward strand.
CCTCCTCCTTATCTTCCACCTCCTCGCTGTCCCAGAACCCCACATCCTGAGACGACCGGCTGGCCTCCACCTCACCTTCAGGAGACGGGATGTCTGCTGGTGTCTCCTCCTGTTTCAGAGGCGGCATCTCCTCCTCCAACACACCTCCGTCTTCCTCCTCCTCCTCCTCCTCCTCCTCCATCTTCTCCTCCTCCTCCTCCTCCTCCTCCTCTTCCTCGGGTTGTTCATCCGGGGTGTCTTCATCCTCTCTTGTGAAATGATTCTCCACCATGTTTTCAGCCTTCATCTCCCCCTCCTGCTCCTCCTCTCCTGAGCTGGTGTGAACGTCCACACAGCTGTCCTCAGTGGGTGTCTGGCTGTCTGTCCACGTGCCGCCGTGCTGCAGCTCCATATTGGAGGGCTCAGGATTGAGCTGCCTGTCGTCTACGGGAGGAGGTGGACTCTGTTTTCTGGCCTCAGGAGCAGGAGCTTGTCCTGCCAGTGTGAAGGGCATGCTGCGCTCCTTCAGGGAGGAGGTCCGGCGCAGGCAGGGCGTCTCTCTGGGCTGTTCAGGGGGTGAGGAGAGGGAGTCCTCCTCTGGGGGCCACTTGGCTCTGATGGGCTTACCGGCAGACCCCTCCTCTGCGGACGCACTGCGGCCGGGCGTGTCCCCCAGCTCGGTTCGTGGCGGCCAGGAGATTTTCAGCCTGCGGGTCTCAGTGGGTTTGTCGGACTTCTCCGATGATCCCTGTCCCAGAGCCTCCATAGTGGCCATCAGCACGTTGACTTTAGCCAGCGGGGAGTCCTCCACACTGGGGCTGTCCAGGTCTGAGGCCTGAGCCGGGGCTGGGGCCGGGGCCGGGCTCTGGGTCTTTGGCTTGGTCTGAGTGTTGGACTGTGGGGAGGTCTCACAGCTCTCCCCTTTGCTCTCCCACAGCTCTTTGTGGGGCCGGTGGCCGAAGCCCTCGTCGTAGTTTCCTTTGGCCTTGAAAAGCTGGCAGAAGTGCGGCTTGCAGTAGACGTTGTTGTGCAGGGAGGCGTAGTTCGCCAAACTATATTATAAAAAAAGGGAACCACAATTAGAAAATACAAATGGGTTAGAAATTATTTCAGCTCTCATGTAGGGCTGGGCGAAATGGCCAAAATCTTCTATTATGATGTAGGTAATTTCATATATTGATAAAGATATATATATATATATATATATATATATATATATATATAGCATGTTTTCTGGTAATTCAATAACTACATAGTCTATATGAAATAACCTCATGGTAAAGCCTATAGTAGAGTATTTTCTCATTTTAAGAACTTGAAATCAAATAACAGTATTATAAATTATATATATATATATTTATTAAATGAAATTATAGAGAAAAAAAAACTATAGGCCCAATACCCTCTTAAACCTACGACCTCTGTCTCTTTTAGAAACCGTCATGATGTTTGTGTCGTCCTCACCTCAGTTTGGTGTTGCAGTGCGAGCAGCGGAAGCAGGAGCTGTGGTAAACATGCTGATTGGCCACCAGCCTCTCCAGAGGATAAACTGTCTTCTCACAAGACACACAGGTCTCCCTCACAGGCGGGCGGAAGCTCTGCACACACAAGTTAATTCATTAATTCACAACATAACTTTAATGTGTATTTTTCTATCTTAAAGGTTGTTTCCTGTGAGGAGGACTCACTTTAGGAGTCTTGGCCTGAGAGGAGTCTCTCTGATTGGAGGATGCAGGAGAGCCGTTAGCGGAGCCTGTTGGGATCACAATATGACCAGTATGAGGAAAAAGGTAGGGACGTCATCTGAACACTAGGTGGAGCCGTTTTCATGTTTAATACAAGCCGAGTACTTGACTTTCATACATAAACTGACATGTTAGAGGCTCAGAAATCCCAAATAAAGCAGTGGCTATAGTACACTAAATGTACTGTATGTAGAAGATACATTTATCAAAAATAAATAAATGTAGATTTCTGAATAACTCTTACAGACTGGATTCTTTGGAATAATCAAATTTTCCATTAACTACACCCAAACATCCCCTCTAATGATGGGCCAATTGCCAAGTTCTCATTAGGGGAGAAAATTCCCGTCATCTGGAGTCATAATATGAAGACATGGAAAGTAAATTACCGTTGGTCTCCGAGGTAAAACCTTTCCTGCCGTTTGGTTCAGACTCTGGACTCTGACTCTGTAACAAGAGGAGAGAACAAAATCAATCCTGTTTATTTGCTAAATTATTCTACATCATAAACTGTGGTGTGGCAGGCTTTACAGATAAACCATGCAGCGAAACATCCACCATGTCTGAAATATGAAGTAATTTATAATCATTTAAAATCACATAAATAATAATAAGTCAGACTCCTCACCAAGTCCAGAGTGCACGGAGGAACGTTCTCCTTCTGCTTCCCACAGAAACTGTCCAGCTGATCACTCTGAGAGAAACAAGAAATGAAACCATTAAATCCACAGTGCTCCTTTAAACTAAGTTAGTTTGTGTGATTGGATTTGACAACGGGATAAACAGTCACCTTGAAAACTAGTAGAGTAGTTAGTTAATAGTTAAAGCAGCACTTATGGGATTTAGGGTTGCACGTGCAGGACATAATGAGACATTACATGCAATATTATGGACATAATCATTGAACCATTTACACTTACTAGTACTTAGGATCCTCACCTCTGACCTTGTATATATTTTGGATATCTGTTATATATTTTTATACTTGCACACTTTCGTACTTTGTATTGCAACTGCTGCACAATAATTTCCCACCCCCCACTGCTAATACTTTTGTTTAAAGGTGCTCTATTCAATATCCAGAGCATTAATATAGCAGCAAACAACTATTAGCCATGTAAAGATATAGAAGAGTAATACCTGAGCAGAGAATGATATCAATCTCCCTCAGTGTGTGTTGTAGTCAGTAGTAGTAGTCTTTTCCGTGTTGTGTTTACGTTACCGGGCCGGTGCCTGTTAGTGCAAGTTAGTGCACGTGAGCCTGCTCCACTGGCTAGCTCACGTACACTGCTCTGCACTGCTCTCATGTCGTCGCGGAAGCATAGCACCCACCATCCAGTTCCCCCCAGGTTAACACAGTTAGCTCTGTCAGCACTGTTGCCGTTGTTTTCACCATTAGCTGCGAGCTGCTGGCTCAGCTGTCGCCATGTTGAGAGCCGTGTGGAGGCTCAAGTAAAAGATCTGAGTACCTCCTCCACCACTGCCAAGGGTGTAAGCACGCGGTATCTCAGTAGTCGCCATAGCTTTGACGTGTAGTTATGCTTTTAAGAAAAAGCTTATCAACTGCAGCGGTTACACGTGGTGGCTCTATGGCTACACATAACCGTTCATCGAACATCAGGCTTAATTTTTTCAGACTTTAGAAAGCTCCTCCAGAGCCACAGAAGGCTTTATATAACCTATTTTCACAGACTGAGTAGTAATATGACCAGTAAACTGATCTTCATGTGTAAAATCAATGGACTTTCTCCCTAGATTCAGGGACTTTTGGATCTAGTGCTGCTAGCTACTTTTATTGGAAAAGAGTTGTCAACACTGGGCTGTGTTTTTCGGTTGGATTATTTCAAAATCAAGTGTACTCTTGCTAGTTTCTTCAATGTTACCGGCCCCAGCTTTAAGCAGAATATCGTAGTACTTTGTATACCACTGTTAATGGGTTAAAACATGTCCACAAAAAACCTGAGGACTACTGGATTGAAATGCATTGTCATGGAGGATGATTGGCAGGAGTACTCACACTGACTGAGGTGGGAGTGACTTCCTGTTTGGAAATGGCAGCTTGGTAGAGGGCCATCCTGTCCCGGAGAGGAGTCGACTCAGCGAGACTTCCATCTGGTACAACAACACACAATACTGATAATGTAAAACTGATGATTGATCATAATAATTAAACCACAAATCACACCCAGCAGCTTGTACTTCTTTAGAAAACTAATTTGAGGTTTTCGAGCACAGTTGACCTCGTTTGAAGCACATCATGGCTGAGATTTGTTCTTTCAAACTGGTAAGAAATATTTTTTAGCTTGCCAAATCATTAAATGTCCATTAATTGTTGGGAACGTTTTGTGAATTTTGTATCACAGGACAACCTGTTCCAGTTCAGGATATATATTTTTTCCACCCATCCCAGTTCAGACCGAGTGCAGACTGTGCTGGTTAGTCATGCAGGCTGTGGACAGGAACATGAGGTCAGGAGTCGTGTGCAGTGTGTGGAGGGAAATGGGGGGGTTCTGTCGGACTTCCTGTGCTCTCTGAAACAGTCTGCTGATTACAGTGGTTCTACAGCGTTCACTTCTGGGAAGGATGTAATCCATCCAGAGGAAGGCAGGACGACACAACGTGTTTTGTGGAGGACATTGTTTTTGTGACTAACTGAAAAGTCCAACAATACTGGAAGTTAAGATGAAGGCTTTGTGAATGTGAGACCATTAGAGCAGTGGATGTTTTGCCTTTAACAGAAAATATATATCCATTTGCCTTTACATTAATGAATATTTTGATGGTAACAATGGATCAGAGAGTCATTACTGGTGTCTGCAGCTTTACAGAGCGTTTTTAGCGTCTTTCAGCTCGTTTTTTAGATTTTCCTGCCCCAAACTTGACATTTTGTTTCCATCATGTTTACAGGCGCTGCTCAGCAGCAATCGACAAACAGACTCAGTTAGAGACTAGCTGGTGAACACAGTGGAGAATTTAATAGCTAAAGAGACAGTTTTCTTTCTGAGGTTGAGACCAAAACATAGGTAAAAGAGAGTGAAACATCTCAATATAGCGTACACTCTAAGAGATATTGATTTCTTTAGGTGGGCCTTTCTTTTAGGTGTCTAAAATATGTTTTGATGGCGGCCCCGTCCACAGCAGTACATTGCTTTTCCTTTCGTGTGGTAACTCCTGCATGCTTCTCCAAGCTGGGGGCGTACCGACCGTCATCTACTGTAGGTAATACACTGACTATGGATAAGTACCTCATACAACCCTACTTGAACTCAACACCTGAACTGTCCCTTTAAGTGCTATATGACCCTGGTTTGACTCTGGCCAGGGACATTTGTTGCATGTTGTTCACCATCTCTTTCTAACAAATTTTAGCTCCCTAACAAAAAGTGCCTTAAAAGTGAACAAAAATACAAAATATATACCTCCTAGTAACTGGTCCATGTTGGCAGTATTAGTGCTGTTTCCTCTGCTTGTTTGCTCCCTGGACACCTGCAAAAAACAAACAAACACATACAGTCAGACACAAGGCATTAAAACAGAAGTCAAAAAGACAAAAAACAACCGCTTCAATGTGTCCTACATGACCTCTGCAAACACACTACAGCACACTCACAGCCTGCTGATGCTCACATGTTTCAGCCAGTAGAGCAAACAGGCTAGAAGCAACAAGGTCCATCAGGAAGATCAAAGTGTAGAGGCAAACCAAAGACTAGAGAATCACAGAGGTAATGAGTGTGTGTGTGTGTGTGTGTGTGTGTCCAGTCCAAACCACTTTAATCCCCTTATGAGCTCAGAGAGACAGAGCCTCACACAGCCTGTCAACAACCGCCGGCCAGAAAACAAACTAAACTGATCATTTATCTCTTGTGGTTTTACACTAAAAGTTCAGATCTTCCATTTATAAACCTCAAAAACTATAAATAATAATATTAATATAATCATTAAACCAGGATCTTCTTCTTAAAACTCTGCCTCTGGACCTGATACGACTCATGGGTGTGTGTCCGGTCAGTCTCTAAAGAATCGGATAATTAAATTAGAGTACAAGCATGAGGGCTGTTGTGGTCAACCCCCTTTGTTATTAAAACGGAAAATATTTTGTTGATCTGGTGAAGTCACATTCAAGTCTGAATTCTCCAGCAGCAGTCAAACCGACAGTCATGCCAACATGAGAGCACACATCGTACGTCACCAATTACACAATAGGTCAGATTACGCCTACACATTTAGCCTTCTGTCCGTGAGAAACCTCTCAGGTCCAAACACCTGATCACCACTAGAACACCGCATGTCCAAAAGTTTTTAGTTCTCCCTTCTGTGTTTTCTACAGATTGAGTGCCAGTGGTGGAGGAAGTACTCTGATGTTTTACTTAAAAGGTCCATTATTTTTGGGTCATTTGAGGTTTTTATATCATTCTGTAGCTTCACAGTGGTGTTCCTTATGTATTCAAATCCAGGATTTCAAATTTTGGTTTTAGTATGTATGTTTTAGCGTCGAAATGCTATTTTCCCCAAGCCCTTCTAAAAAAGTTTTCCCACGTGACTTGACGTAGGTTTCTGCACGATGGCGCTGCTACATATACAGTATATATACATCCTTATAGTCAGTTTATTAATGTCACATACAGTAACTTAGATTGGCAAGCTCCCAGTTTGGAGAAGCAGACAGGAGTATATACTGTATATAAGTCATTTAAATTAAAATCTTACTTGCAGGGCCAGAAGTGTTATCAGCAAAAATCTTAAAAAGAAATCTTAATTTTATAATCAACTATAACTGACAAAATAAATGTAGTGAAGTAAAAAAGAAGTAAGTACATATATATACAATTACCTTTAAGGGCCAGTGTTTAGGATTTCAGGGAATCTATTAGCAGAAATGGAATATAATATTCATAACTGTTTTCATTAGTGTATAATCACCTGAAACTAAGAAAGGTTATGTTTTCGTTAGCTTAGAATGAGCCCTTCATATCTACATAGGGAGCGGGTCCTCTTCATGGAGTCCACCATGTTGATCCACCATGTTTGTACAGTAGGCCAGAACGGACAAACCAAACACTGGCTCTAGAGAGAGCCTTTCACGATTACATTACCTGAAAACCACCGTAGGTTATCCGACACGCTTGTAAAGGGAGGGGTGAGTGGAGGGGTATTCAGTTGTTTGCAATCTGAAAACTCACCGCTAGATGCCACTAAATCCTACACACTGCTCCTTTAAGTACAGGTCTCGAGTAAAAGCACTTGGTTATTTTCCACCACTGTTCAGTGCCAGGTTGTTTTCTAGCCTCATACACCTGATGAACACCTGAGCTAGGTGCCCACTGAGTCCTGACAGGCTCAGAGCACCTGCAGGCTGCAGCAAGTAAAAGTTGGGAAAGATTTCGCAAGGGGGAACAAAGCAGAGGTCGAGGTGAATACTGAAAAAAAACACATACGGTTCAGACAAGTTAATACTCATCATTATTACTAAGAAAAAAAACAAAAACAGTAAATCATGGTGCAGTATTGCGGCCTTTTTGACTTCTCTCGAACAAAACACCACACCGTCGCTCAGTGTTTTTAAACTACACCCAGTGCTCTATTTCTCTGTAAAATGACATTATCTACAGCAATTTTTGAAGGATAAGGTATATTTTATTCCTCTGTGCCATCGAGCTCCATTGTTGTCCAAACAAACTATGAAAAACATCAATGAGCCACACTGTTGCACTGGGTGACGGTTTATTTTGACTCCATCCCACTTACACCAAATACTCACTAGAACACCAAATGTGTATTAATCCACCGCTGAAAATAGTTCCCAACAAATGCACCATTTACTCCAGTTTGAGTAACATTTGTCAAAAAAAAAACAGCTGTTTTAGGAAATTATAGCATTAGAAAATTAAAGAAACTATATATTTGTGATTTAACGGTTTACGTCTTCAGGTAGGAACCAATGGGCTTGGGGATTTTTTTTGTTGGGTTTGGACTTTTCATGGGATTAGTTGACAATATGAAAAATGGAGAGATCTATCCTTTAAAAGGTCCAGTGTGCAGGATTTGGTGGCATCTAAATGTGAGGTTACAGATTGCAACCAACTGAAACTTCTCCTGTTTGCCAAGCGTGTAGAAAAATGCACGCTCCACTAAATGCTCCACTATGTTCACCAGCTAGTGTCTGCTATGTGTGTCAGCTTTGGTGCTTTTTACAGATTTTTCACTGAAAACAGACGTATTGAGTAGTGTTGCACGGTATACCAATACTAGAAAAGTATTGCAATACCCTGCCATCAAAAACAGTACAATTCCCCATTTTATTAGTACCAATACTTTAAGAATAACCGTTTTTTAATTCATGAAAAAAAGAAGAATTTTAAGTTCCATTTCTTGTCAACTGGTATTCCATTACTTTTCCTGAGGTTTTAGTTTTTTGCCGCAGTATCGTTTCAGTATCGGTATCAAGATACTTTAGGCAGGTATTGTATCAAAGTCAGAATTTATAATTTTGGTATCGTGACAATAGGACTTAAGAGTCGGGCGATTGAACCAGAATAGTAAAGTTGTGACCAAAAAAATCAACACAATTGGGTGAAAGACACTAAACACTTCGTAGAGCTGAGTGGATATGCTAATACTCTGTGGATTAGTCTATGAGTGACACAAACATGATCCATTTGATCCATTGTTGATAAATACCTTGATTATAGCAGCTTTAAGCTATATGATTTTTAAATCTTGAGAGCCTGGCACTAAACTTTTATCCTTTTACCAGGCGAGTAGTATGAGCATGAGGCTATCACAGACGATGTCATCTGAGGGCGGGTCTTTGCCAAATCTGAGCATCTGAGTCAGGAGTGAGTTAAACATTCAAGCACAGTCATAAATAATACATATGTGTGATAACACATGCTGACTCTGAATCACTCAAATGAGCACTCAGAGTTGTGTCTGGCACTGGAGAACAGAGTCAAATCCCAACAAAAGAAACCGTCATCATCATAATAATGGATCTATCCCCAAGGGTGGATTATCTTCCAGAGACTGAAGGTGCAGCTTTGTATGAGAGGGGGTGTCTGAGACTGGTTTGCATGTGTGTGTCTGTACACGAGGAGGGGGTGTAGACATGTGTGGGAGGGGGGCAGTGGGATGTAAACAAGCAGCCGGGCCATGCGAGGCCAGGTTGGGTCTCAGGAGGCTGGATCAGCGGGCTAGACAAAGAATCTGCCGCTAATCCTGATACTATTAAAGCTCTCTTACAGACTGACTTGCAGTAATAACCCCACCCTGTCCCTGAACCCACCTCTCACACACACACAGTTCACCAAAGACAATAACATGCTTACATTAAGCAAAACAAATGCAAAAGAGAAAGGTACCCACATCATGAGTTGATAGCCTTTAAACAAGGTAATATATCCAACCCAAGTCATGTAATAATATTGCTAAAAGTGAGCTGACACAGTTCAAAGGAGCTACTGATAAAGGCCTCTTTATGGGCTAACTTTGAGAGGCGGTTTTCATTACAGACACTTCTGCAGCCGTGTCGACTAAAAGGCGTCTTTCAGCTGCAGAGAAAACATCCTAATCTAACAGAGAAGTCAACAAAAAACAGACAGAAAAAGTAAAAGTAGACAGTGTGTCTATGGGTAATGAAGCCGGGCGCCTGTTCAGAGGCCAAACAAAGAAAGCAAGAAACCCCATATTGAACGGTCTGAATGGAAACACCATAGCTACCTCTAGCGAAGGCGACCGGAGAAAAAAGGCCACAAGGGATAAAAAAAGAGTCAGCAGAGAGCCGGGAGGTGAAGCCAGTTCGGAGGGATCGTATGACTGAATCCAGCGGACTTTTACAGCAGCAGTGAGGAGGTACAGACTGAGCAGAGCAGCCCCGATCTGGCTTATGACAGGGGAAATGGAGATGGGGAGGAGGAGGGACCGTAGACTGGGTGGGAATAGGAAAGGCGACGGGGAGCAGGTGTTCCAGGGGGGGCTGCTCAAAGGGGGGTGTGGCCGGATGAAGGTGGGGATGAAGACGGCAGGGGAGGCAAAGTGTGCCATAGTATTACAGATGGTTCAGGGGATGTGTGTGCAGTTTTTTTTTTTTTGTGTCACGGTCCCCCAGCCTCAGAATAAAGCGGCAGGCGTTTGGGGGGAGTCATTTGAGACAGAAGGGTGGTGAATGAGCAGCTGGTGCAGGGGCTGACAGTGGGAGTAAAGGCGGGAGGGAGGAGGATAGGTGGGGCTGAGCAGTGTGTAGGGGGGGGGGGGGGGGGGGGGGGGGCTGGTTTGCTAGAAGAGTAGGGTGAGGTTCAATTAATTTCAGAACGCCTCGTGCCTGCATGCTTCGCCCAGCCCAAGAAGGGGAGTGAGTGGGGAGGGTTTATGAAGATACGGCGTGGGGGAGGAGGGGATTGTTAATAACAAGAATCTACAACCATGCTAGCAGCTCTGTGAGGCTGTACCCTCAATGCTAATATAGCATGCTACTATTCTCACTATGGCAATGCATTGTGAGAAAAACATACTAATGTGTAGCATGTTCATTGTTTTAGTTTAGCATTTTAGCATGCTAACATTTGCTAATTAGCACTAAACGCAAAGTGCAGCTGAGGCTGATGGGAATAATGTCATTAGCTTAATAGCATGTATTTGGTCATAAACCAAAGTACTGGACTGATTAAAATTTTGACCTGATGATGGATCACCAAAATTATTACAGTTCATCCCGAGGGGGGCATGAATGGATGTACCAAATTGTATGGTAATCCATCAAATAGTTGTTGAGACAGAGTGCTCCAGGGATGATGTATTTTTGTTGGCCAACCGGGAAGTTAGCATCGCCCTGGTTCCCTCGACAAAAAGCCAAAGGGATTTTTCCATTGGGTTTTGGATTGTTGCAGAAAATAAGCTCTGTGGCAAAAAAAAGGTTTATGATACTTACACGTTTTGTTCAGCAAGATAATCTCCACAAATGAACACCACTTTTATGATTTTTGAAGTGTGAATACAATCGCCTGAAGTGAAAAGTTAACGTTAGGCTATAAACAAACTAAACCACGGTCGCATGAACGCGAGTATACCCAACGAGGCTGTAAAGGCGGACGAGATCACTAGTGGGGTATTTATTGATGTATTTTATGTCGTAGAACAAAACGTTAAAATCTCTTAAGCTTGTTTTAACCACAGAATTTATTTCATCTAACTAAAAACCCATTCAAAAAAAACATTGACTTCCAGAAAAGGGAACCAGAAGTGCTAAAATGCTAACTCATTTCCGGGTTTTAGGACTCATTCCTGTAGCACTTTACTTCCGTCAGGACCAAAGTTGTGGACCGACTGACCCCCTAGAGCCACGTAGTAAAAAAAAAAGGAGAGAGTGGAGGTCGAGGTCTAGAAGGAGGAGGGAGGGTTGAGAGAGAAAACAGGGAGGAGATGGACGGAGGGCTGAGGAGCAGAGAAGTGGACAACAAGGATGATTGATGAGGTGGGGAGGGGAAGAGTAGAGCTTTGATGGCTTGAGGGGGAAGACGGTCTGAAGAGGCTCAGAGTGCAGATCAGCTGTCTGCAGTCATGAGCCTGCCAGCCAGCACCATTACATCATCGGCCCTGATAAGAGGAGCTCAACAAAGAGAAGCAGAAGGCCTGGCCTCAGCTATACAGTGGACGCTATTGTACAAATCCTTCTACTGTGTCTACAGAACTGTATAGATCTTGTATTACTGCTGGAGGATTTCCCTAAGCAATCCCTCTTTTGGGAAGACTAACTATGCAGCATGCAGTGAAAGACTCTCAAACTCCCCGAAGCGCTCCTTGATCTCACTTTTTAAAAAGCCCACATACTGTAGGAGGTCAGTGTTGAGGTGAAAGCGGTGGAAAAACAAAGTCTTTGTTAGAACAGCACATTTTTCAATGTTTTCTGACTACAGGTCTCTTTTTTTGCCAAGAATCACTCCTTTGTTAGTACTGGATCCCATGAAACCTCCACAAAAACCATCTCAGGTTTAAAGTCTGGTGATATTCTGTATTTGTTACTCTCAATCCACACGCCTTCCTATAGCCCTAAATACTAATGAGAGCACCAAATGTGTATTAATCCGCATCTGAAAATAGTCCCTAACAAATGCACCATTTATGCCATTTCGTTTGTTAAAGGACATTTTGGGAAATACACTTTTCAGATTAGATGAGAAGGTGCTGTACAGTAAATATGAAGCTACAGCCAGCAGCCGGTTAGCTTAGCATAAAGACTGGAAATGGAGGAAACCACTAGCCTGGTTGACCAGTAGATAACTCCCAGTAAAACCACTACTCATCATTCTTACATCTTTTGACTGTTTTCTGAGGGTTTTCTTACGTTTAGATTCTTCAACTAGTCCAAGTTTAAACTTCCATTTAAACGTCAGGGAAATTAGTTGTTAGGAACATCCCTAAGACTAAAACGCATTGTTTGTTTTGGTCTCTTCGTGGGATTTGTTGACAAAATATGGAATAACATCACCCCTATCCTTTAAAGAAGATCCGTGCATGATTGGTGATGGGTAATGTTTGAGCCTGTTTGGCTGGCAGACCTGACTGAAAAAAAAACAAGCATGTTCCTGATCATAAGAAAAAAGATTTACAGGAATGGACAAGCATAAATTCTGTAGAGGAGTGGCTGTTTGCCCCGGGAAGTTGGCTTTGATTTACAGGAGGTGCTGCCTGCTCACTGAACTTCTCTAATGAAGCTACTCGTACCTCACAGCATCCAGTCAGGCAAAAAAGGAAATTCAAAGAGAGTCGAGTATGTTTGGTTTCACATTTCTTTTGTTTTTACGCCCTTCAGTGGAGTAAAGCTTGGAGGACATCAGATTTGAAACCTGCATTAACTGATTCAGTATTTGGCAACTTGGGGCAGCAGAAACAAGCTGTGAATACAACAAAAGACATATTTTAAGTTGAAATGGTAAGCGTGTTAGTGAACAGTTTTTGTTTGAGTCCAGCTGTTTGGGATATATATATTTGTGATCTGATTTTAAAGATTTAAGTCTTCAGTAGGAACGAATAGGCTTGAGGCTGTGAGACAAAAATTGAAAATTATTTAGAGATGGACTAACACATTTTTGGTTTCATAGGATTTGTTGACAATAAGAAAAAAATATAGAATATCACCAGCTTTGTCCTTTAAACTACACCCATTTGTATGTATACAGTAGATGTAAAGTGACATCTGTATATAGTTTTAAAAACTATGTGTGATCATTCATTTGGAGACGTGTTTGTGTCCACCTGATGATCATAAGTCAAATATTCTCTCTCTTTTAGATCCGTTTTTGGTTTCCACCAACTCCTGAGGGAAATATCTGTCTCTTTAGCCTCTAAATGCTCCACTATGTTAACCAGCTAGTCTCTAACTGTGTCTGTCTGTCGTTTGCTGCTGTGCAGGTAATGTACAGTGGGTTATCACAGCTTTTGTTGCTAAAAGAAACGCTGCTTGCTACAGACGAAAACAACTCTAATAGAGCGGCGAAAGTGAACCAAATAGAGTTGGGGTAAAACCAAAACCATGAGCTCATAGACTCAAAAACTCTGAAGCTGAATGAAACTGCAAAGTTGTGACGAACCCACAAAAAAATGCACCACCACAAGTGATCAAGTCATGCGATTCATTGTTAATATAAAGATCTTAACGATAGCAGCTTTAATTACTGTGGTGCCATATTCTCTAATCAATCATCTACAGTAAAGTGCAGAGGATAAAACACAAAGCACTGTAGTGTTTTGCGAGTTGTTCATTTTAAAACACACTGAATATTGACACACCAGTATGCTTCTTAACGCCTCATAATGGCCTGTAATGTTCTCTTCCTGTCGTAAATGGGCGCTCTGTTTTGAGGAAACACAGCACGGCCGTTGTTAATATGTCACACCTCAAGTATGAGCACTTTATATTTTACACGCCTCGAGTGAATGCATGACTGGATGTTAAATGACTTTTATGCTCCACAAATAACAATTAACTGCCCCGGGGTGCTTGAAGCTCTGGTCACTGATGCCTGCCGAGAGGATGTGCAAGTCAGCTGAGAGTGTGTGTGTGTGTGTGTGTTGAGAGAAGGGATGGTGAAGTGAAGCTGCACCATGTGACTAGCAGCATGACAGCACTGGAGGGATCTGACCTCTTTGAGAACAAGCAGACTTTTTTACTATAACAAATCGTGATCCTGTTCCGTCCGATGTGAAACTAAAAAAAATTCAGACTTTTAACTTTTGATTCCATATCAAAAATATTGTGATATTTTATTTTGCCCAGCCCTAAAACACTACTTAGTTAGGTTTAGGCAACAAAACTACTGGGTTAGGTTTACCAACGAAACATCATGATTTGGCCAAGACCTATGGAAAGGAGGCTGGGTCACGCGTCATATCCTCGGGGGTAGAACACGTGTGCATAAAATCTGGTCTGCACTCTCCGAAACTGAGCCAATCGCAACGCACGACCGCAGCTTCGTTACAGTGCGCATGTGCCATACCCCAAACCCCGAGACCTATGTCCGACCGTGACCCAGCCTCCTTTCCATAGGCCTTGGGTTTGGCTTAAAATGACAACGACATTGAAACAAAATGAAAACGCAACAAAGGACAACATTTCACACGGGACACGAGCAGCGGTTTCCTGGGGGAAAGTCCTGTGTGTTTTGGACCCATCCACCTCAACACCCGCCAGCCAGTAGTGGACTTTCTCGCCTGTTCTACTCGTTTCCACATACATTTCATTGATGGTTGCTTGATACACTACGTCACCTGCTCTGCGCGTCGCTCATTGCACTACGTCAGTTGCTGCGGCCGTCCGCGGACTTACAAACGTATTTGTGTTACGTCAAATACAAACCTAATCCGCGACAAAATACTTTTCCTTAAAAACGTAATTGAGAATGCAGTTCAGTTGTATGGGAACGTAATTTTATGGGAGACAGTGTTGCATGACCATGAGGTTTTGCACCATGACACTCACCTTGTCGGTGAGGTTCTCTCCCTTCTCAAACATCATCTTGAGGCTGTTGAGGGGAACACTGGGCTTCTCAGAGTCAGGTACTTCAGCTGCTGCTGCTCCCTCCTGCCCCTCTGAATCTCTGCTGGGCTTCTCCTCCATGTTGGTCAGATCCTCGGGTTGAGCTGACTGCAACTGGTTGGTCTCAGAGTGGACCTGTGTCTCCGGCTCAGTATCCTGGTCTTGTGAGAGTGTGGTTGTTTTTAGGGCGTTGGACTGGTTCTCGATTGGTGATGTGGGTCTACGTTTGGGGCCTGTTGGTTGACCTACGTGGGTCTGAGGTTTGGCAGGGATGCAGGCTTGAGGTTGGGCTCTGTAGCTGGACGGCTGCTGCTGCTGTTGTTGTTGTTCCCAGCGTTTCTTTAAAACACTCAGACTCAGTGTGGAGGGAAGAGGTTCTGTAACCTGCAGAGAAAAGTAAGCACTCGACTGTTATTTACACTGAGATCCAAAAAGATGAGGCTTGCAGTATTCTGTATTTTTTAAATTGTCACCAAATGTCATAAAAAGTCCAAAACCAACAATGTTTGCCCATTTCACAATAATTTCTGACACACCCAGTGTGTGGTTATCAGCTCCAAACACATTGGTGGCTACTGAGCCTAAATCTTTCAAAACAGCTGGTCACTGTAGCTTTTAGCAAACGTTACTCAAACAGGAGGAAATGGACTATTTTCAACAGCAGATTAACACACATTTGTTGCTCTGGTGATTATTTCTGGCAGCAGGACGGTGTAGATGTAGGACTGGAACTAACATTCATTTTATAATTATCTGCTGATTATGTTCACGATTAATCAGTTGTTTGTTGATAAAATGTGAGAAAACAGTGAAACACATCCATCACAATATCCCAGAAACACAAGATATTTAGTTGACTGTCACATAAGACAAAGAAAAACATCCCATTTTCACATTTGAGAAGCTGGAGTCATGAAATGTTTGCCATTTTTGTTTGAAAAATTACTTAATGGAAATAGTTTTCAGTCAATCGAAAAACAAAACAAAAATGAACTGAATCAACTAATCACTTCCAACTCAACAGGTTGTAGATCTAGAAGATGAAAGAGGCCTGTAACTTATTTTGTGTCAGTGTCAATGAATAAACGATTAAAGTTAGGGTTGGTAATGTTGAGAAACCAGCCAGAGTCCGCTAGATTTTTAAAATGATCCAACAGAAAAACCCAGCTCAGTGTTGCCAGCTCTTTTCCAATGAAAGTAGCTAGCAGCACTAGCTCCAAAAGTCCCTAAATCTAGCGAGAAAGTAGTCAAGTCGGCAACACTGACGGTCCGTCCCTTCCAAGTCCCCAGGAAGAGAAATTCTACATAGTGGCCAAACTGTGGTACTACAACTTCCGTGTCCGTCAAGTGATGCCATTGGGCCAAAAAAATACTTTTCCCCCATAGACTTACATTGGGAAAGAGACATTTGTAAATCAGTGAGATGAGGTAATCAACTTCCCAGTATGAACACTTGAATACCCCTTATTTAAATCATTAGGTCCTAAAAGTTGTAAAATGCACTAATAGCCGAATCAGTTATTTCTCTTCCTCTGTTCATGAGAATGAGACCCAGACTGAGGCTGGCGCGAGGGCTGGGAGGCGGGGTTAAAGAAAATGCTACTGCGCCTGCTCTGTGGGCCCAATGGACTCGGGAGATTGCCGGATGATCCGGGTAATTTTATACTCGGAAGTAAAACTTATTTGCTTCATGCAGCACTGAGTAACTTTCTTAGGAATGAATGGGGCCCCGCCTCCAACGCTGTATACAGGTACCAGGCAAGGCCTATGGAAAGGAGGCTGGGTCACGGGCGGACATGGGTCTTGGGGTATAACACATGCGCAGTGTTACTGAAGCTGCGGTCGTGCGTTACGATTGGCTCGATTTCGGCGAGTGCAGGCCAGATTTTATTGCACATGTGTTGTACCCCCTAAGATATGTTGGTTGATGACGCGTGACCCAGCCTCCTTTCCATAGGCCTTGGTACCAGGCAGGTAGGCCGTCCAATCATTTCATTCGGGCTGAATGAATGAAATGATTGGATGGGCTGCGACAGCCACAGATAACGTATTTTTCTTTTCTTTTTGTCAGCGCATATCATTTATTGATTGCTGACGGGGATGTAATGAAAATTTCAACAAATATAACAGAAAATGTTTTTGAAGAAAATTACCTAGCTTTAATTTAAGCATAAAAGTTGATTCATTGATTATTTGTCTGTAAATATTTCCGAAAAAAGTGGAAAACATCCATTACACATTTCCCTGAAACCAAGATATATCCAGTTAAGTTTCACATACTGTACATAATAGTAAAATAGTTATCTAATTGCTTAATCGATTAACAGCAATAGTCTGATGTTGTCTCATGCAGATGTGCAATATATGAGCATGTAAGAAAGACTTTGGAGTATTTAAACCGAACAGCGAGAAGTCTGAAGATAAACTGCCAGCAACACAAACAGTTACATACCAACACTTTAAAATAGGATGACTCACTATTTCTATTAAAGCTTTGGCGGTGAACACACACACACACACACACACTGAGGGATGTTAGCTGCTCTCTGAATCTGTTTTTAGTTTGTTCAATGAATTCCTTCAAAGTTGGACTGATGCCACCTGATCCTCCAACTTCTGAATGGAGCTAAAAACACTCAATATAACACTATCCACACACACACACGTTAAACTACATGTTAGCATTCATGCAAGCAAACACTTTCAGCTATGAAAGAAAGAAGGCAGGAGAAACAGAAAGACAAAAGACAAAGAGCTGCTCAGCATGCAAGTCTATAAACCTGAATCTGCTGGACACAGAAGAAAAACTCTGGAAAAAACACTAAAGTAAAGTAGAGAGTTAAAAACCTGAAAGAGACGCTGAAGACCCGGCTGTCCAGTTGGCGTTGTGTGTTAAAATGTGTGTGTGTGTGTTGAGTGTGTCGGCTGGTCGGCTACAAGCTGTCCCAGATGTGAGCGCCTTGAGAAGTGATCAGAGCAGCATGAAGTAACTATCCCACCCCCCTCCTACAACACAGAGGGGAGGAAGAAGTGAAGGAAACAGAGAGGGAGTGAAGGGGGCGAGGGGCGGGGAAGGAGAGAAAATCAGAAACAGAGACAGTCAGTGAGGGAAAGAGGGAAAATAAGTCCAGGAAATGAGAAAAAAGGTAAAAGGGGAGAGAGTCCTGGAAAGAAACCTTTTCACAAAGAATGCAGAGAGACTAAACCTGGATGAATAATAATCTTCTGATAAGCCTACTTGACTCGTGTCTCTATCAGATGTTTATTTTAGGGATTGGATTTCGACAGGAACACCTTTGACTACCTTCCTGTTTCACTGTCTCTTTAATTTTTCCCACTGAGACGGATGATGAATGCCAGAAAAATGCTAGAGAACATTCATTAATTTACAGGAGTGAAGACAAAGAAAAAACCTAGGTCAAAAACAAACATTAAAGAAAAGTTTCACATAATGTGCTGGGTTGAAAATAAGTGGGAAGCACGGTTTAGTTATCTAAAACAAAAATGAAAATAAGCAGTGAAAAATGTTTTTAGTGAACTGAAACTAAATAAAAACTACATCCTTTAAGCAAAACTAAACTGAAACTATATTGCCTGGGTAAAAAAACTAATAAAATAAAACAAAAATGTACGTAAATTCATTTTTTAAATCTATAATATATACCGAAAAAAGGAAGACGGCATCAATTCCCGTCAACTCTTAAAAATTAAACCACAGAAACTGAATGGACTTTGTATGTATATAGCTACATACTACTAAGACCTTATAGCTGGCACTAACAAAAACAAGCTAAAACTACTGTAAAACTGAATATACAAAAACAAACTAAATTAAAACTAGCAAACACACTTTGAAAACTAACTAAAAACTAAACTAAAATGAAATAGAAACTAATTGAATATTCAAAACTATTATAACCTTGCTGGGAAGTTACCAGCAACACAACAAGACCAACAGTAAATTTGTGTGCAAACATTTGCTAGTTAGCACTAAAGACATAGTACACAAGAGGCTGATGGGAATGTAATTAGTTAACCAAAGTATTGGACAAATTGAAATTTTGACCTGATGATGGCGGTAGAGGAAAAGTTAAGGTATGGAAAAAAAAGTCCTTGAGATTCATCCTGACGAAAACATGAATTTCTGAACCAAATTTCACGGCAATACATTCAATAGTTGTTGAGACATTTAACTCAAAACCACAACTGTCTACTTCATGGTGGCGCTGGAAGAAAAGTCAGGATCACCAAAGTAATTTATCCTCTGGGGAACATGACTTTCTGAACCAAATGTCAAGGCAATATATCAAATAGTTGTTGAGACATTTCAGTCTGGACCAAAGTTGTGAACGACTGACAGACATTTCTATCCCCAGAAAAATCAACATGACAGATCACCTTGTAAATGAAAATGTCCGCATAAACAGGCTGCATTAAGAATAACTGGGAGGTAAAAAAAAGAAAAGCAGGAAACTTATAAACTTTCATTAGAAAACAAAGCGAGTTTTAAATGTCCTTGAACATGAAAAGAACTATAAAAAAGAATCTGAAGAATGAGCACTGAATGCAACCAAGAAGGCAAAAAGCAAAAGCAATATTCGTACCTGAGATTGTAAAGAAGCGCTCTGACCCTGCACACCCTCCCTGCTGGACTCCATCTCTACAATGACAGCGTCTAACAAGCCTTCCCACACAGATCAGGTGGGATGGAGGCGTCACGTTACCGCCGCTGCATGACAGCACATGCTAATACGGCTCGCCTACTGTTGCTGCTGGCGTGTGTGGAGATGCTAAACAACAAACGTCTCACCTTAAGATTACATAAAGTTTTTTCTAGCCAGAGGCAACAGTATGAACGAGCAGTGGTGGAAAGATACTAAGTAAATTTACTTAAGTACTTATGTTTCGGCTACTTTATACTTGTATTTCACAACAATTCAGAGCGACATATTGTACTTTTCACTCCTCTACATTTATCTGAAAGCTATAGTTACCAGCTACTTTGATGATCAACTAATAAAATATGATGCATTATTATAAAACTACAGGCCCTGCATGCCCACACAGGTGTTTTGTTGCCGATTAGACGTCATCTGGTTGGACTTTGCTGGGATTACAAAACGCCATTCAGTAATAGGATTGATTAAGTTGTAACTTGTCTTGCAAAACACTAACAGGAGAGTGAGCAAGGTTGTTAATCAAGCCCTGTCTGTGCATGCCCGCACAGTCCTGAGAAAAAACACATCTCATAAGGTAAAAAAGTAAATTGAACAACAGCTGTCAGTGTGCTGACTTGACTATGACTTGCCCCAAACTGCATGTGATTATCATAAAGCGGGCATGTCTGTAAAGGGGAGACTCATGGGTACCCATAGAACCCATTTTCAGAGGTCAAGGTTCCCCTTTGAAAATGGCCATGATCGTTTTTCCAAGCCAAAATTTAGCTTAAGTTTGGACCGTTAGTTAGCCTCCTTCCCGACAAGATAGTATGACATGGTTGGTACCAATGGATTGGTGGAGCCCGCTACAACCTAAAAATCACAAGTTGTGTTACATCCGCCAAGGCCAAAGGCCTAGGAAGGAGGTTATGTTTTCACCGGCGTTAGTTTGTCAGTTTGGAGGATTACTCCAAAAGTCCACGATGGATCTGAATAAAACTTTTTGGAGGGGTGGGGTGTGGCACAATGAACAATCCGTTCGATTTTGGTGGCGATCCGGGGGTTGGGGGTAACACAAGTTACCGTGTTAACTTTGACAGGATTGAATCCAGACATATTTCATATTAGAGTAAGGTACTTACCGCTTTCTTCTTCTTCTCTGCATTTCCCTCCTCTGCTGCCATCTGGTACCTGAGGAGGAGGAAGACAAGTTAAGAGTGAATGAGAGATTTATGGTGATACCGTCATCACAAACTGATACTCTTGCGCTATCTTGCTGTACACACCCAGGAATATATCTGCTCCTCTCCAAAAACATTAGATGATTTCATGTTTCAGTTAATCTGGATGGAAAATCTTCGGCCCACATTAAGTCACACAGAGGCGGCACAGGAAGTGACAAATGGATTGTTTTGTTTCACCCCTGCTTCTAAACTAGAAGACAATCTAGACGCTGTTGTCTCACAGTCTCAAGTTTTCTCAAATAGTTTTATTGGAGAAGTTTCAAGAGACCTGGAGAGGCAAAACTATTCAGTGTTTAACAAGAAAGGAGCAGATTACAAAAATGTTAAAAGTCTAGAAACATTCTTTTCTTTCCTATAATCAGGGCTTCTGCTGTAACATGATCTGGGAGCAGCACCTATTTGATTGAATCCAGCACCTCCTTTGTCACTATCAAAATCTGTAAATACATTTTGTGTAATATTTAATGTTATCTGTCCTGCCTAACATGTTAAATGTAGGTATATTTTGAGAATGTGTAAAGATGTGGATCAGTGACAAAAGTCCTGTGTTGCTGTTCCTGAATGTTATTCCATGTGAAAAGTTATCTGGAAAAAGAAAAATTGGACCATTTCTTATAAAACATGGAGGAAATAATATACTAAGTGCTAAAATATTGTCCTCAAATAGAGCAATACTATCTCCTAGTGGTCAGATGGGGTAAGTGCAGAGAGAAAACATCCTACCCTGAAACCACCTCCTCCATTCACAAATGAGTAACTTGATATGTTTAACAGGTAAAAGAGGGAAAGCCCTGGATGGTGGTGCGCTTATATAATAATATAAAAGTCTGTGGACCAGAAAATGACACGAATGGAGTTACTGGTTGGAGCTGATGGTGTGATAACTTTACAAAAAAAGAGGAAACTAAAAAAAGCTGAGTGATGAGAAAATGTTGTGAGGAAGACCCATGACCTAATTTCTGAGGTGACAGATAAAAAAAGAGACTTATCTGCTGAGTGGCTGCTGGTGAATTATTCATTAAACTCATGGTCAAAGCCAGAGAGGCAGAGTGAGCGAAGGTTAGACTTACTTGGAGAAGCGCTCTGCGATGGCGGTGTTTTTACCCCGGGCAGAGACAATGGTCAGCTCCTTGGCGGTGACCCTCAGTGACTGGGACGCCCACTGTCTGCGGCTGAACGGAGCGGCGGAGGCCATCTTTGCTGCACGTCTGAGTGATCAATCTGTCTAGTCAGCTTGCCAGGAACACACGTCGTAACTCTTGAGGACACAAAAAGGAGCATGTTGAGCCAGACGAAAACGACAAATAAACACACCAGTGTACTGGTGGTAAACTCTTGATTTCACCTCCTTCTCTGCAGTTTTGCGGCTCTAAAACTGGAGAGTTAAAGCTGAAAGAAACACCCTTCCTGTACATTTACATTTTAATGACACTTCCCTTCTCACACTGCTAAATAAATGTCATACTAACCTCTTTTCTTCACACATGTGCGTGGTTAAACTTTAGATCAGATGTACCAGTTGGGCTTTTACATCAGTACAAAACCTCACCCAGAAATCAATACATTTTGCCAAACTCCACATTTGACTGTGTCACCGTCACTGCAGGATGGCCCCAGTATCTGAGTCAGTAAGTCAATAGAGCGTGTCACACAGCCATTGACCATCTGTTCCCTGTGTGACTATGCTCTTACTGAGAGCCTGGAGGGCGACTACCAGCAGACAAGACAACTGATACGCCTGCGTCACACAAACACCCTCTTGTATAAACACACTTTCACAACACACACATGTCTCTACCTGCTTCTGCTGCAACTTCACAGCCTGGAGGCCGACCGCAAGCAGACACAAGCAGTAGCACCGTCAGCTTACAATACATAACTGTCGTCTGTGAGTTATACACGCTCCGGATGAATTAAACAATGAGGTCGATGAGCGGGTCGGTAACGGCAGAGCCTCCAGGGGCTCGACTCATAGGCTCGACGTCACCCAGCAGGTGGACTATTGTGGGATGTCGGGGCTCGTTAATTTCTACAACACTGTTTCCTTTGTGTTAAGTATTCCTCCGCCATTGGGGTTGTTAAAATGACATTTATAACTGATAATGTGAGGTAGTATTTTTACATGAAATAACAGCATTAGACTTCAACAAAGGATTTTCTTGATAAATTGATTCATCTTTTGGTCTGAAACATCAGAAAATAGTGAAAAATGAGTTAAAGGTTTCTATTTTTGTCTGAATAACAGGTCGAATCCCAAAGACGTTACATTTTCTACAAGTTAAAAGACAAGAGATCAGCAAATTCTCTCGTGAGAAGCCAAAACCATCAAATGTTTGGTATTTTTGCTTGAAAAATGGTTTAAATGATTAATCAATTATCACACACTGTGGGATGTTGCCCAATTAGGATTTGTTGAGCCATATCTGCAACCACAAGAATTTGGGAAAGTTTCTTTTCTGATGATTCAGATGAGATGGGCTGCAACGATTTTCATTATCAATTACTACTATTAAGAGAATAGTGGGAATGCCCAGAGCCCAGTTTTCGGTCTTCAAATGTCTTGTTTTGTCCGACCAAAAGTCCAAATCCCAAAGACACTCAGTTTAAAATGACAGAAAAGCAGATCGCAAATGCAAATTATCACATTTGAGAGCCTGCAAACAGCGACCGTTTGGTAATTTAGCTTCATTGATGGCTTAAAATATGAATTGATTATCCAAATTGTTGTCGTTTTAATTTTGGCCGATCAACTGATTGATTATTTTACTAAATCATTTGAGCTCTAGCTGAATGTCCCTGCACTACAGTCATCTCAAACTCACCTCATCACCACACTCAGGATCACAAATTGTCTCCTACCAGGTCAAATACAAAATGAAGGATGCTAGTGATAGTGTCTCCTCTGTCACAAGGTTTAGATTACAAACAAAGCAGCATGTAAAACTGATGCAGACTCATGCAAAGTGTTAAAGTCATGTGTCAAAGACAACAAAAGGACCACAGTATCACCAACATTTAACCCTGAGGTTAAAACTTACAAGGTGCCTTAGACGCCTCATTTCAAATTTTAAAAAGATGCATGTATATTTGATTTCAAACTTCAAAGAAACACACAGTAAAAAAACTTTTTTTTCCACTTCATCAAGTCAAAAAGGTGAATACATTTTAAAACCGCCTACCTGTGTGACTATCACAGCTGTTTCTCTCCCTGATGTTTGTTTCAGATGTCCACTACTTGAATATTTCCTTCTCTTCTTCACTCCTCAGCTGCTGCCACCAGTGCTTTTGAGTAGACAGGGAAGAAGGAGGCGTTCCCTACACGCCCATTTAACTCCCACCAGCCAATGATGAAGCAGCATTCACATCCACCTGGCAGGTACGAGCTCTCTCCCTCCTCGTCCAATCAGCAGCGCTCGGTGTGAGCACAGAGAGGTAAGTGAGCCGAGCAGCCAGGGAGCAGGGAGGAGGGGGCAGAGGGAGGACTGAGAGGGGGAGGGGGGATCCCACACTGGATTCCTGGAAATTGAGAGTGAACTACAGAGACTGACTGCCCACTTTCTCACAAGGTCAAGACTTCAGAGGATGTGACTCATTCACAATCCTGGATGACTACACTGAAAGAAGGAGGGGGGTTGGAGAGAGAACACAAGATGTTCCTTTTAAAAAATAACCATCTAACCTGCGTAAAAATGAGATAAAAAGGATATGTTTGCGTGTTTTCAAGTCTTAAAGCAATACTGACGTGCCCATATGTTCACTGAAACAGGTTTTGCTTGCTGTAACCATTCCTCCGGTCCATACTGCCCATTAAAGGATTATTGGTGCCTTAGATCTTTGTTTACTTCCTGCAAAAAGAGTTACCTCACTCTGCTGGACTAATTGGATTAAAGAACAGTCTTTACCTCTACAATACCTCTGGAAAAGATCAATTACATTATTAAAAGGTAAACAATCGCTCTTTAAAAACATTTGGGGTCCTTTATAAAATATATGGAGATTGTTGATCCAAGCAGGGTTATTATAGTAAACTAAAATGAAAATAAGTAGTGAAAAATATTTTTAGTATCCTTTAAGAAAAACGAATAAAAATGAACTTAAATTCATTTCTGTTTTAGTTTTTAGCTCTAATATATCACTACCAAAAAAGGAGAGCATGTATTTCCATCAACTCTCGTGACATTGAACTACAGAAATTGAACAGACTTGACCTTCCAGGAGATGGCGCTATGCTGCAATTGCTTCAATAAAGTAGCACGAAGACTAAATATTAAACACTATCGCCATTCCTACACAGTTCTCCAACCATATATTTTGTATGTAAATATAGCTAAATAATTCTGCAACATTATACCTGGCCCTAACAAAAACAAACAAAAACTATTGTAAAACTAAATATATAATACTAAAACTACATTTCTGAAAAACTGAAACTAACACTAGCAAACGCACTCTGAAAACTAAAACTAAACTAAAAGCAAAATTGAAAAGTCCAAACTAAACTGAAATAAAAACTAATTGAAAATTCAAAACTATTATAACCTTGGTTAATAGTCTCTGGTTTTTGAGGTTTGGCTCCTCTTTTCATTGGTTGTTGCAGCCTGTGACTTTAGTATAAACATTATATATTTTTATATTGTGAATGTGATACCGAACAAAAAGTCCACGATCAAAACGTTGCATCTCTAATAAACTCAGTGCTGAAAGTGTGCAGGAATAACTCAATAGAAATTCAGTCATAAATACAATTTGAAGTGACTGTAATTGTAGTATTTTTACATGAAATAACTGCAATCCATTATTGATTAATCTGCTGATTATTTTTCTTGATTAATTGATTTTGGTCTGTGAAGGGTCATCAGAAAACAGTGAAAACACAATCATAACTTCCTAGACTCCAAAGTATCATCTTAATGTGTCTTATTTTGTCTGACCAACTGTCACATATGAGAAGCCAAAACCATCAAATATTTGGTATATTTGCTTGAAAGAAAAAAATTCTATTCAATTGTCAAATAGTTGCGGATTATTTTCTGTAAACTAATAGTTCTATACACAGTTGTCATTCATCATCTTAAAACAAATTCTTCTTCTATTCTCTCTTTTACCACCACGTTTGAGGTGGTTACATTGAGGCCCTGTGGGATAATTAAGACTTCAGCTTTGTGGTGGCCCTGAAGACTTTCAGCTCCATCAGTGTCACATTAACAGTGAGTCTAATCCCAAACACATGATGGCTGTGGAGGGAGAGGGACTGGCCTCATCTCCCTCTGGAAAATCCCATCAACTGCACTCAGGATTCCTGAGTATTTCCAAAGCGAACGTTAGTTTAATTTTCACCTACAGTATTTATGGCTGGGAGGAGGTGTAGATAGGAATTTGTCTTTCTTTTTTTCTCTCAAACATCAGCACTTAAACAAGAGAGCGTACAGTATAGAGACCTCTGTGTTTAAGAGCTACAACAATTAGTCTGCAACTATTTTGATGATCAGTTAATTGTTTGAGAACATTTTAAATAAAAAACTCCATTCAGTCTTTGATTCCTTTCCGGCTTCTTTATGTGAGAATATGACACATTTCTGTCTCATAAATGTTAGTAAACTGAATACGTTGAATTTTGGACTGTTTGTTAGACAAAAGAAGACATTTCAAGGTGCTATCTATCTTGGGCTTTGGGAAACTGGCGGACATTTTTCACTGTCTTCTTACATGAAATAATCTGTAGATTAATCGACAATGGAAATAATCGCCAGTTGCAGCCCTACTGTCTTTATTACAGACCGCGGTGGAAGAAGTACTCAGATCTTTTAAGTAAAAGTAGAAATACTCTGTGACAAGTAAAAAACAAGAAGACAAGTACAAGTCCTGCATTCAAAACTTAACTTATTATCAAGATATACTTAAAATACCAAAGTAAAGTACTTATTATGCAGAGTGGGAAAATAAATGTAGTGAAGAAAAAGTACAAATGACCTCCAAAATGTAGCGAAGTAGAAATTTAAAGTTTAAATTTAAAATAGAAATACTCATGTAAAGAACTAGTACCTCATAATTGTACTTAAGTACAGTACTTCAGTAAAATGTACTGAGTTACATCCCACCACTGTTTACAGAGCGCATGTGGTTGTATGTCTGTACACAATGAAACACAATACATCAGGCTCAATACATACAGTACATTATCCTTTATGACCCAGTTACCCATGTTATAGGCTAGACAATGAGCGAAACAGATAAATTACGCATGCCACGGTGCATGCTGGGACACGCTCCTCAGATATGAAATCATCGGCATAGATCAGCGTCTGTACCGTGACTCAATGTGTCATTAGGAAAGAGAAAGGATGAGTCTTCTCTTGTATTCACTCAGTCATCTGTTCAAGCACAGGAATCTGTTTCAATGTTCAGATAATCTGCTGACAGGTGTAAAACAAAAGATACAGGCTACTGGCATCTTCTCACACAAATATAAGTATTTTAATCTAGTAATCTGTCCGCTTTGTTGTTTGTTCTGATGATTACTATTTTCATTCTGTGCAATAACAAGACTTTTGTAATACCCAGTCGATGTTGTAATATCTACAGTATGACTTAGAGGGGAGTCCAGATTTCACAAATCAAGATCAAGATTATTAATCACAGGAAGTACCTATCAACAGTTGTACGATGTCTTCTGTGCCTTTAGAGGAGCTGAGATGAGTCAAAGTCGTCAGGGTTATCTGAGGGTTATCTCAGTTTGGGAGTCAGTGAGGGACCAATATTAGAGACTAAAAGTCAATATTTCTCAGCCTCTGCCGCTTTGATTTTGACAAGTATTTCCATAACCTTGCAAGTTGCCCAACTTTATAATACTAAATCACTGGAGTACCCCTTTAAAAACAGTTTATAGCCACGCTAGCTGCTCTATGAGGCTGTAATGCTCATTGTAAAAGAAAGTCAAACTGTTTTGATGGATAAAATCGCAGGTCAAAATGTGTATTTGTTTGGCCAGAGAGTGGTGTACTGTAAGAATCTACATCTGAAGGGTTTATCATGACGTGTGCATGAAAGTGTTAAGAGATGTTCGTGGCAGTGTTTATTTATATGAGGGCGGTGTAAAAAGAAAAGGTCAACACATGAAGACACTTGTGAAATTTTATGATCATAAGTAGAGAAGTGAAAGCGAGGTGAAGAGATGTAAACATACAAATGCAAAGTGGCACTAAACACAAGACACAGCTGAGGCTAAGTGGTGGAAG
This sequence comes from Sebastes fasciatus, assembly GCF_043250625.1. NCBI lineage: Eukaryota > Metazoa > Chordata > Actinopteri > Perciformes > Sebastidae > Sebastes > Sebastes fasciatus. The sequence continues at coordinate 24,706,513 of NC_133802.1, forward strand.
AAGTACTCAGATCTTCTACTTAAGCAAAAGTATCAATACCACAGTGTAAAAATACTCACATATATACTTTAAGTACCAAAAGTAAAAGTACTCATGCAGAGTGGCCCATTTCATGTATTAGTTGATTAATATTTTGTATTAATAATCTGAATCTGAGTAACTTAAGTTATATAAATAAATGTAGTGAAGTTAAAAGTACAATATTGTCTTCCAAAATGTAGTGGAGTAGAATTATAAAGTAGTATAAAATGGAAATACTTAAGTAAAGTACCAGGAAGTTAAGTTTATAGGCTCTAGTTGATCATTATAGGAGTGAGCAGCAGACAGGTTGTCCTCCAGACTGAGAGACAGGTACAACTCAGGTGAACTCTGACTCACCATCTTGTCTCGACAAGAAAGCTCTGAATTACGATAAGTCTTGATAACACCTGTTTCCTCGTCACACAATTACTTAATTTCTGTCTAAGTTGTACCTCATCATGGCTCATACTCACATGAGCTGCGACAGGTAGTTTCTCAGGGACTCACTCACTTCAGACAGTCATCATTCATCTAACAGGAGGTGCTGCGTTACAGCACGTAACACATGTAACAAAGTACAGATACTAAAATACTGCAGTGACGTACAAATTTGAGGTACTTGTATTTTGATTGTGTATATCCATTCTATGCCACTTATACTTCACTACCTTTATGTGGCAGCTATAGCTACTACTTCACCAATTAAGATTTTACTGTACATACAAAACATATGCGTTTATAAAACCATTTTTATAGATTAAACTACCGAAGGACATTATCATTATATATTACATTATGCCAAAAATGTGTTAGACAGAGAAAATGAGATTGAGTCAGGTCAGAGCAGTCTGAGTTTTGTGGTTAAGCTTTCCTCTTAATTTTCTTAACCTGGATTGGCAGCATTTCACATCTCACATCTCCTCCTCACTGCCCTGATTTCTTAAAAGTAGCAATCCTTGTATTTACATAAGCACACGTCAGCTGATGTTCCTCCCAGCAGATCTCTGATGACATGGTGTGGTAAAATAAGGAACTGCATACTAATTAAAATGCTGAATATAAAATCTTGTTATCCCAGTGAGAAAAAACATTTTGTCATGAAGTTTGACATTTTTTATTACTTTCTTGTCTGTACAACACGGTACATAACAGACACAAAACAAACAAAAACATTAAGAGGGAAAATAATAAAGGGCACAATCCAAACTTATGTTTACTGCACTTCTGAGGGCTTTTATACCGGACGTTTGTAGTCTTGTTTGTCTTACTACAGCAAGAAGTGACTAATGGTGAAACATTTTACCTCTCAAAAGCCATAAGAGTGACTTTACAAATATTTTTACAATCTCCAAGCTTTGATTTGTGGTGAAATGTCAGTGAACAGATGTTTGCTAACTGTGAAGAATGAGAAGATCAATGTCTATATTTCAATCATCAGAAAAAGACCTACGGATCACCTAAAATATCAAGTGAACCATTATGATTTGTCAAATAAAACTCATTTTACATTGTTAAACCCAAATGTTAAACTTCAAATTTAACACTTCAACTGGACCCAACATACAGACTATTTACAACTGAGGCAACAAAGAAAACACAAAAACATTTTTCTTCCGGCGATGAACTTCAAATGCACCGAAAAAGGCAGATTTCCATACATCAAATGGTAACATCTTCAAGCATGTCTGTGTAAAAGGCAACACAATAAATAAAACAAATGGCACAGAAGGTTTAGACAATCAAAACTCAGAAGCACAACGTCTTGTGAAATATTCACAGGAAACTAAACACTAAAGCAAGCACGCGAAAAATCTTCAGAGTCGACGTCCCTGCAGACGGCAACACAAGCTGGACTAAACAGAACTGAGATAAACAAAAAATCACAATCTAATTACAGTGAGAGGAATAAGAGAATGACATTTATAATTCAATATAGTATTTGTATTTACAAGCATTTATACAACTGAGGGCATCAAACGGGGGTTCAAGCTTATTACTACATTAGGACATGGAGCAGAACAATCAGATCATATAATGCACCAAAATATAAACCTTGTAAACATCTCACCTTTTATCTCAGATATCAGTCAGATTAAGTTTCTATTAGCCAGGTTCATAATATATGTGTCCTTACTTTAAGGCATAGGTATCAAGCTTAGGAGTGAGCCTCTTATACGATTTTATTTTAAATAAGCCAGATTTAATCTGAAGGTTTCACTCCAACGAGGAAATCTCTACTCGTCACGGCAAACCCCCTCCCAGGCAAAACGTCCCTTCTTGTCTCTGGATCAGCTCAGTTAGCTGTAAAGTTATAAGATCTCCTCCACTCCATGCGCAAAGATCATGACGAGGCCGGGCTCCAGGATCATGTCCTCCCCCATATGCTGATTCTCACAGGCCATCACCACCACTGCCTGCTTGCCAGGGATACGCTTGGCAACGTAGTTCTCATAGTAGCGCCTGTTCATCTGCCGCGTCTCGAGCGTGGCCAGTCCCTGAGGCCAGTTGCGCTCGTGGGCGTTCTCGATCAGGTCGTTCACAATTGAGAGAGGACAGCCGCTGTCGATGAGGGAGCGTTTGATGACGGCCTGGAGCACAGCATCGGGAGTGGAGATCATCCCGCCCCAGCGTGTCACCCTGGCAGGCTGCATGGAGTTCACCCACCTGAAGATGAGAGGAAGTGAAAACCACAAGAAAATTAGGGCCTGACCTGCCGCTCCCTGACAAAGTTAATGAGTAACTTTGGTATTGGTCAACCCTATTTTCTCATGTTTTTTGTGTGTAACTGACTAATGGGGAAAACTATTTCTGAAATTGGTCCAGTATTGAGGGAGAGCGCTGTAGACAGCAGCTGCTCATGAGCTGCAGTATGGTGCTATTGGGGCAAGCAGGCACTGTCATTTTGGAAAGAGTCTCGCTCAAGGAGAAGTCTCGTTCTGAAATCTGGCGAGGTGATGTGTTGCTGGAAGACAATAGTGGAAACACAAGAGTTTGTTGTGTTGGAGTACAGAAAGCGTAGCTTAGTGTTATCTAAAAGATTTCCAATGTCCTGGCTGAATATTTAGACGATTTCCACAATGTGGATGAGGTCTTGGAATTCGATGGCCGCCCGTATTTATTTGAGCCAGAGTATACGGATAGACTTCTCCTTGAGCGGGACTTGGACACAATAACAAACAGACCGGATCAAGAGAAAGGTAAGATAAATGTATCATTTCTCTGTAGGATATTTTCCATAATGTTGTCAAACACTGATAATAACAATCTGAGCCTTGTCAGTGGCAAAAACAAGCACTTTCAGTGAACGTAACGTTACATTGACGCTGCTCACTTGACCTCGCAGCTCGTTTCACGGCTGCTGGTTACAGCGTTCTCCCTCAAAACTGGACCAATTTCAAAAATTGTTGTCCGCATTTGTCACTTAGACTTAAACACATGGGAAAACAGGGTCCAGGTTGAAACATACAGAAGTTACCCTTTAATATTAGAAACCAAGCAGAAGAGAGGATGAAATTTCACTTACTCCAAGATCTCATTGTACTCTATGCTCTCCTCGAGGTTTTGCAGGTTGGGGTTAGCACTGCGGATTGCTCTCATGTAGGCTTTTAGCAGCTGAATGTCCCGTTTCTGGAAATTAAAAGCATCATCTTCAGTGATTGATTTCACAAAATCTCCTAAAGCTAAACCGGAATTTAGAAATGGCTAATTTACTACAGTAAAGTCTGGTGGCTGCCTCAAAAGCTGCACATATAAGGATGTAACACATTTCTCAATATCTTTGGATCCAGTATTCTGCCCTTAAATCACTTTTATTGGATTTTTGGCAAATACTGATCCTCAATCGTTTTAGCTTCAGATTCCAATCTAGCCATTAAGAATATATATTGTAATATAAGGCACTGCTTATAGAGTTAAGTGATAATTGTATATAATATTCTTCTTCTCCTCCTTTATATATTGTGACAAAACTGTCAGGTCTCATGTCCAAATGACAACACACACAACATTAGACCTTAAAAACTTGACTGCGTTCAACTAGGGTGCCAATTATACAGATATACACAGTACCAAACACAAATTAAACAGAACATATACAGAAACATGCACCCATACCATCCTGTACCACAAAGACATATCACACTCAAATTATTAATAAGACCCAGTCAAGCAAACATTCTACAAAACAATAATCATAATCTGTACCCAAATATGTTGAGCCCTTTATAAACCCAGATCCCAAAAAGCATTTTAGTAACTGAATAATAGTAAGTACTCAGTAGAAAACTCGGTCAATACAAAGTGGTTGTTATGGAAAATAAATATGCTCTTGGCTATTTCAAAACCTGTTCCACAGAAAACAAGAAAAACAATATTTTTCAGAACTAGGCTCATAAAGTCATTTTTAGTTTACACATCAGTGAGCAGGCAAATGTTCTTACTTGTTCCCCCAACTGGTGTTTATGCTCTGCAACAGTTTTCTCCAGATCTGAAATCTTAGTCTGTTGCTGCTGGACGACGCTCCGCAAGTGTTTGATGCAGTTATGGTTGGGCACCTCGTCTTTGGGCATCTCAAGCCTGCAAGAGTGGGGGAGATAGAATAATTGGAGATGGAATAATTGGAGAGAAAATAGAGGATTTAATACCATACCATACAGAGGACAGGTTATACATTTTTGTAAATCATTTATTTAGATTTTACAGCACAAACATTTAATGGTGATAATTATTATTATTCATTTTGGTTGAGCAACTGTTGTGTTTCGATTAGCTGTTACTTGACCTGTCTCTAGAGTTCAAAGGGTGACTAGAAATTCATAATCAATGCACAGTTACAATGCAGTGTACATATCTGCCAAATGAAAGCCACTCACCCACATCCCTCATCACAGTTGACGGGCCTTTTGGGGTTGTGCTCACAGTCCTTGAGGTGTGACTGCAGCTGGTCCAGCCGCAGAGTGGCTATGCAACCAAAACCCGCATTATCACAGCTGATCTGAAGCTTGGACAGCATGTTGCGCATGATGCGTGGCACAGGCCGGAGGTGAGCGAGCGTCACTACCGTGCGGTCAACAGGACATATCTGCTGCTGGGCGAACCACTGTGTTATACAGGCATTGCAGAAGGCATGCTCACAGTGTGGAGCCTGAAATGAAAAAAAAGGAGAACACAGAGCCCCAAAAATGAAAAATGCGAACGCTGATACGATTAAGGTTTGGGTAATCTTTCAGACAGGAACTTGCCTGCACTGGTTCTTCAAGCACTCCACTACATATAGGGCACAGCAGGTCTTCATCCACCTCCCCTTGGAACCTCGTAACGTCGTACCCCATGGTACATTACTGGGATCCACAACCTCCTGAGCAACACACAGCCAAAGCAAATTAGATTTTCAGACAACTTAAACATGTGACTGTAGATATTACACAAATATATACTTTGAGCCTACCTCACTCACAAAGGGCCTTAAATGCTTCCATTCAGCTCTTGATGTTAAGCTGATGCGTCACATCTGGCAGAAATAATCTGTCTGGTGAAAGACACAGACACTCCCTGCAAAACAATTATGATATTCACACTGATTATTTAGTTTTCAAAAGACTATTGGATAGCTGATTGTTGGAGCTGAGTTATGCTATATAATCTAAACCCACATGATAAACACAATATACATGCAGCTTATCTACAGACATATATTTAAATGGAAGGAAGATCAGTCAAGATCAAGCATTAGCAAACTATACTCTACTACTAGACTCTATAAAAAAAGGAAAAACGAGAGGAACATTGCTAATAAACATATATTATGATATTATTAAATCAATCAAAGCTATAAAAAGGTACAATGACTCAAGAAAGTTTAGTCATTTGAGCCAGGATGACTCTATAAAAAGGTAAAAACGAGGGAAACATTGCTAATAAACATATATTGTCATATTATTAAATCAATAAAAAGCTATAAAAGGTACAATGACTCAAGAAATTTGAGCACACAGCCATATTTAATACATCCCAGAGCTAAAAAGAGATGCCCTTGATCAGTGTGTGGTTTCCTAACATTATCCTCAAGCCGAGCTCCATCATCTTGAGGAGAGCATCCTGTTGTCCCAGGTGACTGCTGGCTGCAGGCTGACCCAATTTCAGAGAAAGCAGCAGCAGCACACCGGTCTGGAGGCGTTTTTACAGACAGATCCCTTTTTTCTCCCCATCGCACTCAGCATGCCTTTGCACACAAGCTAATGGTAGCTATGATGTATAAGGTTAGTTCACTGTTACAAATAACACTAAACAATACCTTTGGGTTTATAATGAGTTCAACTTCTTGACTAAACACTCCAATGCTTTGAGTTCAGATGTCAGTACAGCTTTGCTCGCCATGAATTAAATGTGGCTAACGCTTGCTAACAGGCTAGCAACTGGTACCGTTGGTTTCCTCTGGATGTTAGCCATCAAGCTAACCAGACAGACCTCAGTCCGGACCAACTACACCCACAAATGTCTCATTACAATCACACACATTTGAAGAAAACATCACAACGGACTGATATACTTACTTGAACATGTAGTAGAACAGATCCTTATCACGATGTTTGTGTATTTTCGGACGTCCTACTGTAACTAGTAGCTCGCTAGCCACGTCTCTGTGCTACATCCTCTCTACACCTTCTGTACAGCGGTTGCAGCCGAGTCTGAGACCGGAAGTGCCACTATAGTGATGTGTCGGTCAAGAACGAACCGGCTAAAAAGAGCCGGCTCCCATGGTTCACTTAAAGGGACTGTTTGTAACTTCTTGCACGTATGAATCTACCGGGTCGGTGTCCCATGCGCGCTCGCGTGTGGCTACGCTGTTCAGACTCAGACTCCAACACAAACTACACGGAAGCACCAAAACCGCAAAGTTCTATCAAGTGAAGCCCGTCTTGCAAAACAGTGTTGGCGGCAGTCGTAGTAAGCGGGGGAAACCGTAGCTTTGGTCTCCAGGGCCGGAGTCTCTGCTGTACTCTGCTCCTCTGCCTGCTTGCCTTCACTCACACACTGCGCGCGTTCTCGCTCCACTCTTACGTGCATGCGCGCACACTACACACTGCAGAAGAGTTAGTTTAGCTCTGAGAATATCTAGTAAATGGACAGTGGACGTTTGTGCAGAAATAAATGCTGCAACTCCTCCAGACCAACTGAGGTTTTCCGTGTCTTGTGAAGTGACGGGGCTCCGCAGAGAGAAACGTTATCGTCTCTGACTGGGTGTCGGAGGGAGACACCCAGGCACCCGGTCAGAAACGATAACGTTTCTCTTCCTGCTTCAGCCCCGGAGGCTGAGGCAGGAAAAGCCAACACTATGATCAGCAGTGATTCATGGAGAGACGTTCGTCTGGTCAGTTAACATTACTGTCAAGCAGGTGAAATATAGAGCGATATTGTGGTTTTAGCTGACGTTTGTCGCCTCACTGTGTTGAGCGATGCTCGTTCATGTCTATTTAGAGCGAGCACAAGCGTGAGCCTGACGCTGACTTTCGTTGACTTAACGGCCACAGGTGTCGCTGTTAACAAGCATTTCTGATTCTTACAAACAGTCTCTTGAATTCAAGGCAGAATGATAACATGATCTTCTCCGCGCCATGGGCACTCCATGCACTGATGGTACGTGTCCACAGCCTACGTGCTTTCCACGCTTCCCCATTCATTGTCTATGTAAGCAGCCACGCAATGCATTTCTGGTAGCGTCGCGTCACGATTCGTGAGACAGAACGTCACGATGCCCGCTCCTCATTTGCATGAAGTTGAGGGCCAGTCTACTTTATGTAAATCTCTGTGGTGTCCACCAAGCGTCCAATGTTGGGAAGCGTCGCGTCCCCTCGCGATAAAAAAACGCCCCTGTGGAGACATACCATTACTGGGATTGACATTGTGTTATTGACATCCGTGCGACCAATCAGGTGATGACAGACAAGGACCATACCATCAAGCAGGGAAGGGCGGGGTTGCGCGGCGTGCTGACGGTCTACAGGTACAGAGCAGGAGGGAGAGGAGAAGAAAAAGAGAGAGAGGAGTGCGGCGCGCGAACAGCAGACAAGATGAGTTACAGTCGGAAACGAAGCAGCATGTAAAATTACGGTATTCTGGAAATTATACGGTTTAGTATAATTATATTGAATAATTTAAGTGATATATGTGCACACATACTTATCATAGGTCAAAACAACTAAAGCTAAGTTTGTCTGAATTATAAAAGGCAGAAGTAAAATGAAGAGCCGTTTGGGAGCCGAAAGAGCCGGCTCCTCTTGGTGAGCTGAGCCAAATGATCTGGCTCACTAAAAAGAGCCGGAATTCCCATCACTAACCGGAAGTGCCACTGCTAGCTGACGCAGCCTCCATTTGAGCCAACCCTCTACTACTGCTGCTGGTTTATAGCTGAGAGACACAAATCAAACTAGACTAAACAATATATAGACTGATTCAAATGGCCGGGACGGCTTCAGTAGCTGGCGAAGTGTTCGTCGATGCGTTGCCGTATTTTGACCAAGGTTACGACGCAGCAGGAGTCCGAGAAGCGGTGAGTAAACAGAGCGCTAAGCTAACTGGAGCTAGCTGTTAGCTCACCATGCTTCACTCAGCTAATGGACAAGACACACTGTAGAAACACTTTAATGCCACACTTGGTGGTTAGAAACTACAACAATTAGTCTGCCCACAGTTAGATATGCTGATGTTTAGCATGCTCGTTTGTTTTAGTGAGTTATTTAGCCAACAGTAGGTAACTGTTAGTGTTTCAATTGTATGTTAGCTAGCTATCTGCTTCCTGTGAAGAGTGTAGTCTGTGTAGTAGCTGATACTTCTCACATTAAAATCCATTGAATATTAATGTGTTTTGGTTACTACAGAACTCCTCAGAGAACAAGACCTTTTATTAAGTGCTCAATTACCCATCATCACTCTTTCTCAGACAGATATGTTGACAGTTCATAGTAGAAGAATCACAGGTGTGACTTTATTCTCCTCCATTTAGACGTACCAATAAGTTACGCTAGTCAGCCAGCATTTACAAGCCCAGGGAAAATGGAAAATCTATCTCTTATTATGTGTTATTCCGATAAGTAATTAATAAGAAGCCAAATAACTTTCATTGACTTAACAAGCGCAGCATTTACACACTCCGATACAGTAGTCGGCGGTATTGTATTCACACTTTCTCCCCTGTAAGAGATCTCTGGCCCCCAAACAGTTTGAGGATCTCTGGTTTAAAGTACACCTTCTAAGCTATCACAATGGAATATTTCCACATGGTAGAAACTAGTATAATTTCTAGTGGTGTAAGTCAGGTATGAGAAATGATGTGTGCTTAAAAAGTCCCTTTCTTTTTCCATTTAAAGATGACATGACACTGATAAGTTTGCCTTCAGCCAGAGAGTGAAACTAGCTGTTGTAGTCTTTTTATTATGTTATTATATTTATGTTGGGTCTGAATACTTTTCTACTCTGCCAAAAGATAGGATTATGGGGAAACTGAAAAAAAATGTTTGGATATTTTTTTAGATATTCAGAAATCACCTGTCCCGGTGGATTCTCAAGCCATAGTAAAATCAAGGATTTCTTGGTAGATGTAGTGCTTTTACTCTGCAAAAAAATAACTTATTATCTTTTGTCCTCTAGGCTGCAGCGTTGGTGGAGGAGGAGACCAGAAGATACCGACCTACCAAGAACTACCTGAGCTACTTGCTCACACCTGACTTCACTACTTTTGAGGTGAGAAAACTCTTCAGACCTTCTGAAACCTTCTTCACATCTCAGCCAGTGCGACAGAAATAACAGCATTTCTTATTTATTCTCACCCATTAGACAGAAATTATGAGGAATGAATTTGAACGGCTGGCGGCTCGTCAACCCATGGATCTCCTGAGCATGAAGAGGTAAAAACCCCACGCACTGCAAGAGTCTGTGTTTATATGTAGAGCAACAGAATCATGTCTCTTTGGGCACTTAAAACATACACAGTCATGCAAAATAACTGCTGCATCCAACATGCTGATAAAGTTGTGCCTTTTCCTAATTTGCCTCAGAAAAAGAGTTATACATAACTTACTGAGTATTTGAAGGATATAATTTAAACGATTCTAGTTTATTCACTTTAGGAATACCCTGAAGTCAAACTACTGTTTGAAAAATAAACTTAATCCTGTAACGAACCAATGAGTGAGTTCAGTTAATGGAAACAGACCCAGAAGTTACAACATATATCACTAGGCAAACAGCAGGGTGCGGTGACTGAGTTTCAAAGACTTAGACACCCAGCCATCCTGTAACATCACACTAATAAACTAAATTAAAGCTGCAACTAATGATTATTTTCATTATCAATAAATATAACAATTTTTTCCTCGAGGCAATCATTTGGTTTAAAATGTCAGCAAATTGAAAAAAAAATGTGTGCTCATGTCTTGTTTTTTTATATTTCAACAAACAGTCCAAAAGTTAACTATCATGGCAGACTATGAAGAACAGAAACACGTTTGTGAGGATGGAACCTGTGAATTTTAGTTGGTTTTTTTGCCATTACTTTTCAGCAAAAAGTATTGACCGATTATCAAAATAGTTACCAAATAAATTTCTGAATATTGACTAATTGATTAATCCACTGATTGTTTCAGCTCTAAGCTAAATGTCTTTTTGTATGTGTGTGTTTTTTTGCAACCAGAAGTGACCCGAGAGGGTGGAGATAATACCTTTTAAGGCGACCAAAATGCTACAATTAACTTTCATGAACTGAAAATACACTGTGAAAGAGTTAACATTGTAAGACGAAAATGCAAACGACCTGTCAATCACAAGGTAGCCACACCCTAAAGCGTGCCCCTATTTATGGTCTATTTGACTCTAAATGGGACCGTAATTTACTAAATGAACATAATGCTGTATTGAAGAAGACTTGAAACTAGCGATCGAGGCCATAAACTCATGTTTACAATGTTTACTGAGGTAATAAATCAAGTGAGAAGTAGACTCATTTTCTCATAGACTTCTAGACAATCAGACTTCTTCTTGCAACCAGAGGAGTCGCCCCCTGCTGGCTATTAGAAAGAATGCAAGTTTAAGGCACTTCAGCATTGGCTTCACTTTTCAGACCCGGAGGTTTCCTGCTGTTTATAGTGTTTTTTTATACAAAAAATAATTGATAGATAATGCCAACATTTTAAATTAAGTCAACTTTTTTTATAATGATTTTTGCTCCGTGGCTTTAACTGTTATTTCATCTGACCTTTTCCTGTGTAGATATGAGCTGCCAGCGCCCTCATCAGGACAAAAGAATGACATCACAGCGTGGCAGGAGTGTGTTAACAACTCAATGGCCCAGCTAGAGCACCAGGCGGTCCGCATAGAGAACCTGGAGATCATGTCGCAGTATGGAACCAACGCATGGAAAGTCTACAACGAGTATGTGACAGCAGCCGTTTCTCACAGACATTAACTCAGTGTATAATTAGTCTAAAGACTTCTAACATGTTATCTTGTCTTCCTCCTTCAGTAACTTGGCCTTCATGATTGAGATGGCTCAAAAGGAACTTCAGAAATTCAGGTGACCGATCACTGGAACATTTGTGGTTTATAAAAGTGTCATTAAACAAGTGTCACATGTTTACCATTACATTTTCTTTGCCTCACAGGAAGCAAATACAAGACTTAAACTGGCAGCGTAAGAATGATCAGTTAGCAGGAGGAGCCAAACTGCGAGAGCTGGAGTCAAAGTATGTCGTTTGAAGTGTTTATATCACTCTACATGGGATATCAGATTTTCCGGTGTTGTAACATCTGTTTCTGTTCCTCAACAGCTGGGTGTCTCTGGTCAGTAAAAACTTTGAGATCGAGCGGGCCATCGTCCAGCTGGAGAACGAAGTGACTCAGCTCAGACAACAGCAGGGGGACGAGAACAAAGAGAACATCCGACAGGACTTCTAGAGCAGCAGCAGCAGCTTTCACCCTCGTAACACTGATCCAAAAACTGATGATCCCTCAATCAGAAAGATGTCATTTTGTTTCATTAGCTGACTGCACTAAGAAGCAACCTGATGGAGATTTCATGTGAAACTGTATCATCAGGTTACTTAGACATTCAGAAGGAGTGGTCCACAAACCTCAGTGACAACACACATTTTACGCCTCTATTCTAAAAGTGGTGGGATGTGGTATAATGCAACTTTTGGATCCTACCTTTCACAGATTTTTAAAGCGAGACTATGTATGGCTGATAGAAGACATTCATTTTACAAATGGAAAGTTGAATTCATAAGCAATAAGTCACAACTGCTCACCCAGTAGCTTATGGTGGCTAATGCTAGCAAGCTTTTCTTCTGTTATACTAGCATTTAACACACGTGACATTATTCAGAAGAAGTTACGTAATCTCGCTTTAAAGTTTGATTTATACCAGCATGTAGATTTCAGTCTACCACCAGGTGTGTTTAGAATTTATTGTACATAGTTTGTCAAGTCTGTCGGAGACATTATCTCTGTGAGCCCTGCCTTGACTTCATCTCCTTTTTTTTAATGCTGTTTTAATAAAATAAAAATTTCTTGTATTTCTTAGTGTGTGGACTGGACTTTTTTCATATTATATCAAATAGAAATGAGTGGGAATTATGAATTATGAATATTCACCAGTGCTCAGTAAATGCTAGACATAATCTGCAGGTAAACTATAGATGTATCCCAGTGGATCAGCTCTGTGTAACAAATGTAAGAATCAACCAATTCTGGACATGCCTCAACCTCCACACTGGGATGAATGATCAACAATAAGAACCATCTAATAGTGGTAGCTGTATATAGACGTCTACTTGGTTGTTTTATAATTTTTTTTAATCTCTTGTATAGCTCTCTTTGTTTGTGTTCTTGTTTACCAACATGAGTCTTGCTTTTTGATGTGTATAAAATTAATCAAATCATTTTAATTGTACGTTCTTTTACGCCACTATAAAGTTATTGGGAGAAAAATAACATTGCTTTCATTTACCAATGTAAATGAAAGCATTCATCGATAACCTGCAAAATATTCTTAAAAAAACTCCACTCTCAATATGATAACCAGGCAGCTTCTGAGCCGGCGGACAGCATCATGGAGTTGGCTCAAGCCTCTACTCCAAGTCCTCCCTTCTCATTTCCTGCATCACATTCAATTACGGCTCTAGTTTGTCAGAAATCATGTCTTTCTTCTTGTGTGCAAATTCTGAAACCCCATTTGTCAAATTATCAACATGCCAAGAACTGAAGAAACGCTGCTACTACACTGTATTGTGTGTTAAATCATCGGCACGCACACCAGACGGAGCTATCACACATATTGCTGGTGCGGGTATTCCCAATGTTGAGGCTTTTTATCATTCATCTACCTTAGTTAAATAATTACAATGAACTGTTTGACCACTCAAGTCCACCGTATCTGTAATTAGAATAACAGCCAGTCAAATACTTGATTATATGTTAACTGATAAGACTAGGCAACATTTGTACCCTGTAACACATTGACGGAGCGACTTTAGACATGAGGGGGGTAAAATCCCAAGAAATAGTTTTGACAAAGGGGTCGCCATGTTTGTTTTGTATGTAGTGACACCTCGGCTTCTTGCTAAAATGTGCCTTATGTCTGTTGAGCTCAAGTTTGTTGTATGTAGGTTATTTACTCCAACACCTGAGGAAATAAATAACTTCACTAAGATCTTTAAAGATGTCACAAGATGAAAATGTTTGACTCAGGTACCTGTAATTTGAGAAACACATGTCACCCTGGATAATATCTGATATATTATCTGGTGCACAAAAACAGAAAATTATCATTTATTATTATTTATTGCCACATTCCTTACACAGTGTTCATAACATTCATCCATCTGCCGCTCTTCCTTTATCTTCCTCCTCTGGTCAGATTGAACAAACAGAACCATCTGAAGGAACTCAATCTTGTGGCAAATGAAAAAGCCCAGCTGCATGAGATTATCTGTATGGTTGTCATGAAAAGCCTGATGTCCAGCATAGAAAGGGGGCTATAGGTAGCGTGGTAGGTAGATCTGTAGGTAGATCTGAGGAGGTTCTGCGTATGCCAACACCAACCAGGGATTGAACTGAATCAAAACCCAACAAAAAAACTGAAAGTCATGCTCTTTCACTCTGTCTTTTACAACTTTCACACATCTCTCACACACACAAGTTTGCAGGCACCGTTATACCGTTTGCAAAGAAACTATAGGAGTCTCTTTAGGAAAAGTCATCCACTGTGACTGAATCAAATTGGACTATGTGCAAAACAGCGTCAGCCACCGATAGCAAGAGTAGCAGTAGGTAATTTTGGCCATGCTCCAGTCTATATACTGAGAGTGTTTAGAGCTGGTACTAAAGTAACAGCCTCTGGCACGTTCTGGTTCTGGTCCTGACTTCCTTTACTCTGGAGGAACTTCTGCCGATGCCTGTCCTCCTGGCGCTTCTTCTTATCGTGCCGCTGCTGCTCTTTCCTCTGCTTGTTAGATACCTGAGAGTGAGGGAAACAAATAATGTTTTTAACTCAGTAATTTCACTTAAAAGGGACTGTTTGTAACTTCTTACACGTATAAATCAGTCCAGGTCAGTGTCCCATGCGCACTCGCGTGTGGCTACGCTGTTCAGACTCAGACTCCAACACAAACTACACAGAAGCACCAAAACTGCAAAGTTCTATCTAGTGAAGCCTGTCTTGCAAAACAGTGTTGGCCGCGGTCGGAGGACGCGGGGGAGACCGTAGCTTTGGTCTCCAGGGCCGGAGTCTCTGCTGTACTCTGCTCCTCTGCCTGCCTGCTTGCCTTCACTCAGACACCATACTCGTTCTCGCTATTTCGCTCCACTCCCACGTGCACTACACACTGCAGAAGAGTTAGTTTAGCTCTGAGAATATCTAGTAAATGTTCAGTGGATGTTTGCGCAGAAATATAAACTGCAGCTCCTTCAGACCAAACCAGGTTTCCTGTGTCTTACGAAGTGACGGGGCTCCGCAGCGAGAAACGTTACTGTCTCCGACCAAAACTCCGGTGTCTCCCCTGTTCCCTCCGACCGCAGTCGGGAAGCTGAAGCAGGAAAAGCCAAAACTAGGATCAGCAGTGATTCATGGAGAGACCTTCGTCTGGTCAGCTAACATTACTGCCAAGCAGGGGAAATATAGAGTGACATTGTGGTTTTAGCTGACGTGTGTCGCCTCACTGTTTTGAGCGATGCTCGTTTCATGTCTAGGTAGAGCGAGCACAAGCGCGAACTTGACGCTGACTTTCGTTGACTTAACGGCCACAGGTGTCGTTGTTAACAAGCATTTCTGATTCTTACAAACAGTCCCTTTAAACTGAGGTGTGTTTTGACCTGCTTCCCTACATTGTCACACATCTTGTTTAAGAGTAAGAAATGCTGCAGTCTGTCCATGATGCAGTGGTGTGAGGACTGGTCATTTTATGAGTGAGGAAAACGTTCAAGTCAAATAAAAAATGGACTTGGATTGCAAATGAATATGACAGTAATAAGTGAGTGTACCTTTGGTTTTTGTACGTTGCAGCCCTCTGCTGACTGTTTGTGCTCACTGCAGTCTGAGGCTGCAGATCTGCAGGAGGAGCAGGATCCTGAGGCACACTGGCCTTGGCACGACTGACCCAGCACGGAGCCTACAAGCCACTCAGCATTGATGGTCGCTGCACTCAGCTGGAGCAGGTTCTCCTCATCACCTGAGGCAGAAAATACACACACATGAACACATGAATAAGAGCCTGTGACTCCTGTGAAATGTTGAGCTATGTTACAACGAATTACTTCCCGCCTGAAACACATGAACACGACTCCCGGCCGCAGAAAACAATGTAATTATAGCAGCAGGCTGCACTTAGACGCTGCTTGGAGTGAACTACCTGTCGCACAATGCATTATGGGTGAAATAATACACGTTGCCACAGCGACACCACAGCGCACACAAGTACAGGTCAAAATAACAGAAAAGGTAACATAAACAGCATAAATGTGATGGTTAGACAGTTGAAATAGTTAGCTAAAAGTTAGTTAAAGTAAAGGATAAACAGTTGAAATAGTTAGCTAAAGTAATTGGTAAAGAGTTGGAAGAGTTTGATAATTTTTTTTTTTTTACTAAACTTAATGGGTAAACAGTGGAAATGGTTAATTAAAGGTTAGCTCAAAGTAATGGAAAAAACTGTTTGACATAGTTAGCTATAAGTCAGCTAAAGTAATGAATAAACAGTTGAAATAGTTAACTAAAGTAATGGGTTACAGTTGAAATGGTACTGACCTTCTAACAGATTGTTGTCATAGCAACAAAACTCTCACCTCAGGGAGAGGTGGCTAACTTTCCCACCTCAAATTAAGTCAGTCTTAATATTTATGAAACAGACAGACTTTAGAGACTAGTCTTAAACAAATGTTATGCAACTGCCCCCTAGTTGTTCCCTTTTGCACTGACGGTCTAATTCTTACGGCAGCTAATGAATCAAGTGTAGCTTCTGACCCTGGATTCCTCGATTCTTGATGGAACTCAGGATCACGTTGTCCTCCTCTGAGGCTGTGGGAGAAGGGTTTTTTCGTCTGTCCCTCTGACCGTCCCCAAACTCACGCTGCTGGCCTTGTGAATTCTGCAGATTCTGGAAACGGCAAGAGCGAGAAACCATCAGAGACACATGGGTAAAGGGTGCATCAATAGCTGTAAACATGACATGATGCACTCTTGACTATCTAAAGAGGTGGACCTGGAATTTACTAAATTGGGGATATATGTCCATTGTATATTACATACCTCTATGCGGAGCTGAGCAGGATTCTCAGAGTTGTCTCCAGTCCGCCTCACACTGTCGTAGTGATCTCCATAGCGGTAGGCAATGTGCAGTTCTCTGCATGTCTGCTTTTCTACACCATTTATCTGCAATGAGAACAGAACATTTAAACTGTGGTGTCCCAAAAGGGAAGATTTCATCATTAGATTATGCGACATCATTTCAAAGTCTTTGCCTCTGCCTCTGTCCCTACCTCCCACAGTGGCGTGTTGAGCTGATGGATGACCACTTTCACCTGTTGACTGCGAGCAAAAGCCACAATAGCGTCGTTGCCAGCAAACGTACCAGGTTGCGAGAGGTTGGACACTGGGTGGAAAGAAGAAAAGAAATGACTCTCAAGGTAATCTTTGATCACACAGTATTTTTTTCTCAAACTTTCTATGGTGCCATCACAGCTGATCTACAGTATATCTCCTAAAACACTATCATTATCGTTGTGACCAGTTTAACCAACGTTTTTTTTCCCCTTGTTTTATTTATTTTTTAGAATTTTTAGAGGCCTGAAAATGTTAAATAATCCCACAAGTAAAAAAAGCAAACATTAGAGGAGCATCTGGGAAAAAAACACAATATTGTGTGCAGCAGAAATGTTTTTCTTCTCTCCTATGTAGCAAACCTTCAGATTTGTCTTGCAACCCCTTATACAAGGTCTCCACCCACAGGTTGGAAAACACTGGTATACAGCATCTGTAACTCCATTGCAAACAAAACTGAGGACCACCAAGGGTCACTGCATTTCTGCTGGTCAAAATGATCTCCCACTCAATTCAATGGACTTCCCCATATACAGTAATATGACAGAATAGTTCATTGTGAATGAGGCATCAGTAAAAGTCTCCTATCTGATCACAGCATTTTATTGTTTTTACTTTGTAATTTCTTACAGTGCTGTGAAAAAGGAATGTCGTCCTCAACAAAGGGTTCAAAGTCTTGTCGATGGGACATCATAAACTGGACAGTCTCCTGTCTAAGCCGCAGATGACCCCGGGAGTGACCCTCTAACTGGTCACCTAGCGCTCTGAACAGGCAGTTCCTGCAAGAAACAAAGACAGTGACTGGTAAGTCCCCACACACACACACACACATGACTGCTTATAGTTAATGACTCAGTGTCAAGGTTCTTGGCAAGTATGAAGGTAAAGTTATGTTTAAATCAAAGGCTTATATTCCACTGGTGCATTCATTAGAGATGGCATTAGCTGGCAAGTTTCTGGGCTTTGGCCAATAACACTGACTGCACATCACAAGGCTTCCTGACCTTCTGCCCAGTAGTAAACATGATCGATAGATGCAAGACTGTATGGTAAATCAATTCCCATCTTTTCATTAAGCTAGAGAGATCTAAAGACATTTCTTTTGTTGTTTTTAGGGCTGGCCCCTCTTGGTCGATTAGAAAATGAATTGGTCGTTTTTGTGTTAGTCGACTAAGATTTCTTTTGTCGATTAGTCATTTTTAAAGTTTTTTTCATGCTGAATTACTCATTTCCAAGAAACTTATGAGCACATCTCTGGTAAACACAAGATTTAAAGTGGTGCTTTTGTGTGATTCTTTGTGGAGAAACTCATTTTTACAGATCTGTCGATTATATCAACTATTCGATTAGTTGACGAAATCCTAGGAGTGTTAGTCGACTAAGAATTTCTTTGAGGAGAGGACAGCCCTAGTTGTTTTCCTATCGTAATGGCACAATACTGCTCAGTTGGGGAAGACAAATGTTTCAGTATTGATGAGGATTATCAAATTATGGCTCGTGTCATTTGCTTCTACTACGTAGCCGTTATGCAGCTATAAACTGTACATTGTTATTGACTTTGGGCTGGGGAGATGTAGGCACAGAGGTTGAAGACATTATGTTCCTCTACCAAGGCATCCTGGTTACTCATGATGGGACAGTTGTGTCCAGCTTGAAGCTTTCTTTATTAGTGATGAGAATTACAGGTCTTTGAAGGGAGCCGGATCTTATGGCTCCGTTCCATTCCCCTCTCTGTCTGTTTGTCTGTCTGCTTTTGTGTGTGTCTGGCAGCGCGTTGCGGCGCTTCCACCTGTCTCCCGGCACTGTGGATCTAGGACAGGGAGTAAAATTTGGGCGTAATAAAATTTAATTTGTACCAAAGAGTCGTTCAAAAGATTTGGTTCGTTTGCGAACGTGACATGAGTTTTCTGTACATACTAAGACTTAAGAAAAATGTGTTGCAGTATCAGTGATGGTAAACAGGTAAAGGACAACACGGAGGGAGAGAAAGCACAGCTAGATCTCACAATCTTTTTCTGGCTCTTACCCATCTCCGGGGACTTCTCTCAGCTTGAGCCCCAGGGCCTGGAGCTGGTTGGAGAAACTGACAATTTCTGCTCCTTCATCGCCATCCTGAGGCCGGTTCTTGCGGTCCTTTACGATGGCCCTGCGTGCTGCCCGCTCATCCCTCTTGCGTTCCAGTTCGCTCTTCTTGTTGCTCCGTAAAGGTTTCGGCGTCTGCTTCCTAGACATGTTGGCTATAGTAGTTTTTGCGGGCCTACAACACCAAAGTATGTCTTCTTATAGGAATGAGCTGGCACTTGCATCAACCACTGCCAAACATCTGGAACCGATTTAAAAAGACACAGAAACAGAAATGAAGTTTTGTCATAATTTACCAAGGTTGTCATTTCAACCAGTTAGTCTTCTGTGAAGCTGTAATTTGAAAGAGATAAACATCCTGTCATAGTCTGTCCCTGATATAAAAAAGACATTATGCAAAACTCCATCAGGAACTGTGACACTTTTATGCGGAAATTTTTAGACTATACATATGGAGACATACATATGCTTTGTACAAAAGAGTGCTCAGGGTGCCGATTTCAGGCTACGATTCCCTTAATTTAGTGTTATTATTACCTCTAGTTCTTGATTGCCTGAGGAGCACTCCATCATTAACACAGACCAATATGATCATGTGGAGCACAAGAACCCGCCCTAGTAGTTACCGGCATTGTGTTGAGTACTGTTTCCCGTCGATATGCGTTTCCCCCTACCTAAACCTGAATCAACCCTTATCCCTATCACTACATGCGCTGCCACAAGAGGGCATTGTGAACTTGGTAATTATTCCTGTTTTAAGAAGGCAAGCTATTGAGGTGCCCATCATTCTAGCTTATTTACCATTGGTGCTGTGATATTGTTACTCTTGCTGTACATATTTATATCCTTCCCACTTTGTTATTATTATCAGTAATAATATTATTATTATATTCTAATTAGTTAGTGGACTTGTTGTCGTGACGAATCACAGTTTATAGTATTGTATTCTGCTTCCTATAAACCACACCTACCAATGATGCATCTTCCTGTAACCTTTACATACAAATTCTTGCAATAAATGTGAGAAAGTGTTTCCTAAGCCAGCTACCCAAACAAACCCATATTAAGCTTAACGTTACTACTAGCCATGCACTATGTATTTTGTATGATTCTCTGGTGCATACTGGCAAATCCCAGATATGAATAATATATTAAGCAACATTTTGTTCCAGTGTTATCTCAGGCTAACTGCTGCTATCCACTGTGTGATTTGATGAAAGCATATTGTCTGAGTATCAGGACAGCTTAGTAGGTAGGTAGGTAGGTAGGTAGGTAGGTAAGTAAGTAGGTAGGTAGGTAGGTAAGTAAGTAGGTAGGTAGGTAGGTAGGTAGGTAAGTAGGTAGGTAGGTAGGTAGGTAGGTAGGTAGGTAGGTAGGTAGGTAGGTAGGTAGGTAGGTAGGTAGGTAGGTAGGTAGGTAGGTAGGTAAGTAAGTAGGTAGGTAGGTAGGTAGGTAGGTAGGTAGGTAGGTAGGTAGGTAGGTAGGTAGGTAAGTAGGTAGGTAGGTAGGTAGGTAGGTAGGTAAGTAAGTAGGTAGGTAGGTAGGTAGGTAGGTAGGTACTTTATTAATCCCAGAGGGGAAATTTCTGAGTTACAGCAGCAGAAGATAGAACAAGCACACAACAAGATTAAGAATAGAATAAGAAAAAATAAGATAGAAAATAGGCATTAGCAGTAAATACTCTTAAAAGCTGGTTAGAAAGTGCAAGAGAAGTGGTGTATAGGGTAAAATGTTTAGCTAACAAATTGAAGACTGCATCCAACATAAAAGGAAAAAGTCTTATTTCGGATTTTCTCACACTTAAGGGATGATGTTTGAGATATTATGTGATGCTAAAACAATATTAGCGTTAACTGTATTAGGTTGTTGTTTATTACTGAAGCTACGTTAACTTAAATAACAATTAGACGAGTTTCGTTATGTAGCTAGCTAATGTTAACTAGTTAATAGTATTGACGTAAACTAATATATATTTTTTTTATTTCAAAACTACAGTATCCATAGTAACAGCAGAAAACATTAAAAACATTTACATACAAAAGAAGCATAGCGAAAACATAAACAAAGAGCTGTGCCAAACATAAAAGGACAACAAAAATGTAATAAACATAAAATAATAAAAACAAACAATAAAAAAAAATAATAAAAAAAGACCACGTGAGAGTATGATAATAATTTCACCTAAAGAATTTAAAGATATTGAATATATTCATTGTTTTCATTCAAGAAATTGTTGACAGATATAATTTAATTTCTTTCATAAATACAAAGAAATTAGGATTTTTTGGGGGGTAAATTTACAATTTGTGAATGTGAAACTTTGCGAGATTTAAAATTAAATTAATAAGAAAAAATGCATTACTGTCTATAGTACAGTGCAAAATCTGATAAAATGTTAACAAGTATAAAATTATTGACATCTTTCCACATTCACATGTAAATCAATTTACAGGACCAGAATAAATGAGAGTTTCAGGATGTGATTCGCAGAAGGAACAATTTACATCTATATGTCACTCTATAACTTGTGTAAGGAACGTTTCAGTGGATATAATCACGTTAACTAGTCACAAAGTACTGAGTACTAGCAGTATAGTGACTCCTCAGATGAGCTGTTAGCGATCATGACAGCTAACGTTAGCAGCTAGCTGATGTTACGTTACATAACAGATCACATCTCCCTGCTTGTAACACTCACTACAGAGTAAACAACTGGACAACTCAACAGGTAAATATACTAGATGCTTACCTTTAACGAGCTGCCTTCTACAATATATGAATATGATTCGTTTTCTTAGAAGATAAATGAATGTAGTAGTGTCCGCTTTTGTTTACAACTGAGCTTCCGCATACGTATGTCCGTGTACGTCACAACGTACGTAAGGCGGAATGGGCCAAACTGCAGACAGCGCGACTGACGTCTGCACGGTGTGTAATTACTAATTTACTAACTACACTAAAGCAATATATATAATCACGTCTTGAGGAGTTTTAAAGAAGGCTTTGGAGGATTTTTATGTAGATTATTACGGTATTAAGGTAATCAATTAAGCAATCACTGAAAAGATCATCATCAACAACTATCTATTTATCTATCTATCTATCTATCTATCTATCTATCTATCTATCTATTTATCTATCTATCTATCTATCTATCTATCTATCTATCTCTCTATCTATCTATCTATCTATCTATCTCTCTATCTATCTATCTATCTATCTATCTATCTATCTATCTATCTATCTATCTCAGAATCAGAATCGTGTTTATTGCCAGGTGTAAGAGGTATACACTAGGAATTTGCTTTGGTTTTGTTGGTGCAAATAAGCAGTATAATAACAAAAGAATAGATAAAAACTTTAGAATAAAATAATAATAATAAAAAAAGAATATATCTATCTAAAAAATAGATAATAGAAATATATATATATATATATTATATATATATAATAGATAGAAAAATGTATCTATCTATCTATCTATCTGATAGCTGTCCCAAGTCAAAAAGCTCTGAGTCATCATATATATATTGCAGACTGTGACTCAGGACAAAGTAGGAGGTTGAGTTACGGTTTTGAAAGAAATGTTGCTCCTGAAAATCACTCCACACACTCTGCTCTCTCCTCAACTCTTAGAAAATCTGCTCACCACCAACTCCTTCTGACTCCACACGGTTGGTGGAAATAATGTGGGGGAGGAGTGGGCTGAGAAGCAATAAACAGGATATTTGCTATGTAAAAAGAACAGCAGACACACTGAGACGAGAGAAAAAAAATAGCCTCGAGACATAAAACTGCATCAGAAAAACAGAAGGAAGCAGTAAGACTACTCTATTTCCTAAAACTAGAAAACACCAAACCAGCTGGTGTAACAGAAACCGGACATACATATGCAGTAGTCGGTTGGTTTGTGGTTTATTATGGACCTCAGTGAGTGATGGCATTGTGTGTTAACAGATGTAATAGCCTGAAGGCTCACCATGCATTTGTGCATGTGCAGCAATCAGCGTCAGTCACCTGAGTGGAACGGAGGAGCGGTCAGCCAAGCGTGGACAACAAATCATTTATACTGTAGGGCTATGACATTTACAGTATGTTTGTGTGTGAGAGAGAGAGACTCAGATCATACAGGAAGAACCTTATGACTTGATATCAGGCTAAAATAGTAAGCTACATTATGTCAACTGATTTCACAATGTTATATTTATGACTGAAGACATTTTTTAGAGACACTTGCAATCTTTGTCAGCTTTACTGACTGGCTTCACTGTGTTTTGGACTGAGATTTGTAGCGGGCTCTGTTTTAAAGCTAGAGTGAATATATTGCTATCATATGAAACAAGAAAACCTAAGGAATTGGTAGCCTACCAACCATGTCATACTAGCTTGTCAAGAAGGAGGCGAAATAACGCTCCTAACTTGCACTAAATTTTGGCGAGGAAAAATTGGCATGACCATATTCAAAGGAGTACTATGACCTCTGACCTCAAGATATGTGAATGAAAATGGGTTCTATGGGTACCCACGAGTCTCCCCTTTACAGACATGCCCACTTTATGATAATCACAAGCAGTTTGGGGCAAGTCATAGTCAAGTCAGCACACTGACACACTGCAAGCTGTTGATTTGAACATATTTTTATGCTAAATGCAGTACCTGTGAGGGTTTCTGGACAATATTTGTCATTGTTTTGTGATTTCCAGTAATAAATAATACATACATTTGCATAAAGCAAGCATATCTGCCCACTCCCATGTCGATAAGAGTATTAAATACTTGACAAATCTCTCTTTAAGGTACATTTTGAACTGATAAAAAATTTGAGATTAATTTGCGATTAACCGCAATTAAATATTTTAATCGATTGACAGCCCTACTTGGTACACTTGAAAGGCACTCCCAAACCAGCTAACTACTCCGCACATAGACAGACTGAACTGCATATTTTATACATTACGGCTTACAGCTGTTATGGTATCGGTGATGGTATGGTATGGTTGTTTATGGTTGTTTTTTTTAATGTAAGCATGTTTGGTCACATTTATCTGGAGCTTTGTTAGTTGTCTCATGTTGCTTCAGTGATTGGCTGGCCACTTTTGACAAAACTCTCATTCAACTTTGAGTTTGTAACTACACGAATAATTGTGATAGTTCTGGGTTCAAGTCATTTGACTGTTAAATGTTTACATTACCCCCATTCTACCTCCTGTAGATTTTAATTAGAGGCTGCTACACTGGCGCCCAGCTTGGCAGTGTTTCCTCACTGGGGGAGGTCGAAGTGAAGTAACACCAGCAGTGTGCCTGTGGGTGATGACAGCAGATGTTTTCAATTCTATACCAGCAAAGGTCACTTTATAAAGAATACCATAAGATTGGTTGTTGATTATTTTGCCAAAATGTTTCCTTTTTAATAGTTAGTACAACATGTTTTTACAACAATTCAGAAAATGTATTCTATTAAAGCAGCTGGTAAATGCAGGCTGCTGTGTGGTTGCTGTCCGCGGTGCTGAAACAATGTATGTCACTGCAGTGATTATTACACAGATGAACAAAAACATTTCTCTTGTTCACATTGTTTACTGAGGCTGGTTGGTTGGGCTGCTTGCTACATTTGGAGACTGTTGGTCTAGATTTTACCTTGACCTTTCTCCTCAGGTTCAAATTATATTGGATGCTTTGTAGTTTTGTCTGAATAAGGAATGGTTTGCATTTGTTTGTATTGTCCAAAAGTTTAACCTGACACACGTCCACATTTGATATTGCACTTTTTAAAACAATATTGCTTTCAGGACTGATATCTTCTCTAAGATAGGTTAGTGAGCTTTATCTCATAGTTGTCACAAGATAACATGATATTATATTATGTTTGCAGTCAGTGATAACTGTTTCGCTTTGACCAGAGAAATTTAGTCAGCTTTAAAAGGTCATTAAGTTTTTGAGGAAAACTATTTTGAGTGTGATTCTCAAAGAGGGGTCCGTGGCACCCTGCCAGGGGGTCTGCGAAATAATTGACTATAAATGATAAAATTATGCTGTATCATTAAAAATTGCATAATCTACAGATTGGGACCAATAAAACACAGATATATTGTCCATTACTCCAACCCACGTTAGCATTGGGCCAATAAAAACCCTGATATGATTGTGATCCATCACGTCAATCTGTCATGAATCACCTCACTCACTATAATGCAGATATTCCAATCAAAATTTCCTGAAGTAATATTCTTAATTCCTATGATGTGCTTTGCAACACTGTTATGATAACATCTGTCATGATTTGTTCAGAGCCTTCTGCCAATTATTTGAACAAGGAGCAATACGTTTTAAAGTTGAAGCACTTAACTGAAAGTCAGCATTAAACATAATAGTTTTAAATGTCTGAATTCATTATAGGACATTGGTAATAACATGATTCAAATTGAAATGTGTTTCTGTTTATCGCTATGAAACAGGTCTGAAGGATTTAAAATCAAAAGTTTAACAATACAAATAGTTCCAATGACTAAGAGTACAAATGGTAGTAAACATATTATGCTAAATTACGATTGTCGATTAATTGTTATGATTATGAAAAGTTCGAGAACCTCTGTGTAAGACGATGCCAATTTGTGAAACTTCATTCCTGTGGTTTTAAGAAAGAATATAATCCACAGAGAGAGGAGGAGGATTGATTGATGATTTTTTTTTATCAAAGACTCACTTTGGGACATGCAGGATAGTAGGAGTAGAAACAGCAGGGATGGCACCGAATCAGAAACAATAAGAAAGCAAGTGTGTTTGTGTCTTTGTGTGTGTAATAGTGGCGGTATTGAGGATATAAAAGGGGGTTAAGCCTCTGGAGGAAAAAAGAGGTTAAATCATCATGAAGAGTGCCATTCTTATAAAGCCCTCCAGTGCATCTGCAGGTATCCACTATAAATAATGAGCCTATAGGCCGATACCATAAAGGCAGTTTGCAGTTCTCTCATACCGCCCACTATACACACTATCTCTCTCTCTCTCTCTCTCTCTCTCTCTCTCTTTCTTTCTCTCTTTCTCTTTCTCTTTCTCTTTCTGTCTCTCTTTCTCTCTCTCTCCTTCTTTCTCTCCATCTCTCTCTTTCTCTCCCTCTTTCTCCCTCTCTCTCCCTCTCTTTCTCTCTCTCTCTGTCTCTCTCTCTCTCTCTCTCTCTCTCTCTCCATCTCTCTCTAACTCTCTCTCTCTCTCTCTCTCTCTCTCTCTGAAACACACACACGCGCGTGCACACACACGCACGCGCCCGTGCACTGTAGAGGTGGGAGTGGATGGATGCTCGTGTAGCTGCTGGAAGAAGCCAGGATGGGATAATCATGCGTGTCTGGCTCCGGGCGTTGATGCAGCTGCTGCCGTTGCTGGATCCGGACTGGACGTGGACCTGGACTCGGGTCGCAGCAGGGTGGGTCTACTAGTTCCCCCGGACTGGAGAGCTATATCTGGACCTCCATGTCGATGTTATTATCAAGCATATTCCGAGAGAAAGAAAGAAGAAGAGGGCGATGGCCGTGAGAGGAGTTGGTGCAGCTCTATAGAGAAATCGACCCTTTTTTTCGCCTGATGGAGGAGAGAAGAATTGGCCGGTATTAAATAAAAGCGCAGCGCTGGTTTGTTGGAATAACTTGGATAAAGGAGGAGAGAGAGAGGAGACACACAGGATACAGAGGGAGCTTCATCACTTGTTTTTCTTTATGTTCTTTTTAAACTGGGATTAGAGATAGAAAACCTGGAAGAAGGGCTCACTTTTGCATCGGTAATTAGGAGAGAGGACAGCCTCCTTTTGGAGCGAGAGGAGCCGCATCTTACCGAGGAGGAGGAGGGATACTTGGATGGAGAGAGCGCAGTGAGGAGCCGAGAGAGAGCGGGCTTGCGGGGAGCCAGGAGAGGCGCGGCGGCTCCATGAGCTCCTGCAGCCGGGACAGAGCGCCCAGAGCCCAGCCGGAGCGTCTCCACCGCCGAGGGTAGAAACAGAAACCCTCCGGAGGCTACAGGACTGGCTGCCAGTTTGGAAGTTTTGATGCATATGATCACAACCACCATGATTTTTATGATTCTTGGTGCTTCAATTGTAATGGTAAGACATCTTCACCTCCAATCAAAATAATTCACTCACTGAGTAATCACATCATTGTACAAAATGTGCACATTTATAGCTAGAAACCACCTTAAAAGCAGGCCTGTATCAGTGCCATGTGGAAGTAGGTTAGCCTACCTATAATTACCTGCTGTCATAAATAAATAATCTATTTTGAGTCCCCCCTCTTAGAATCAGGGAGGATCTTGCCAAGGCTCTCTCATTTTTTCTTTTACGATCCTTATTATTAATCTGAAATAATGATGATGAGGAGAATAATTCGCTGTCTGTATAGGAAAATAGCCTAGCCTATATATATTTGCTTGACATGTCCCAGCTGACTTGCATGCTTCTTTGCAGGCGATAGCCTGTTTAATGGACATGAACGCACTACTGGATCGCTTTCACAACTACATCTTACCGCATCTACGAGGGGAGGACCGCGTCTGTCACTGCAACTGTGGAAGGTAAATGCCATCATCCTTTCTGTTCAGTATTTGGGGATAAACATGGTGGTGTTTGTGCTCTTTTTTTTTTTTACCCGTCAATTCTTAATTGCTTGGAAGAGGCCTCGAAGATGAAGCCCTGCAAAGCCAAGCTGCTATATCAGCCTGTCTGTTACATAGCGACTCATGTTTTCATAGACGGGTTGTTTTATAACAGACAACGTTTAGTCGAGGTTGTTGTTTTTTTCTGCAAGGATTTCGGCTTTTGCTGCATATCCGAAGGTGTGTGTCGGAGCCATAAATAGATAATGAACTATGAGCAATATATAAGGCCGTTCAAAAACAATCTGAGCATCAAGTGCGCCTCGATTCAACACAACAGGCCTATACACACGGTGTCGGAGACAATATAAAGCTTTATTATGAACATATGAAGTGGTGAAGTGAAGTGGTTATGGCTTAAGAAGTGCTATGGGGCTGCTCATCAGCCTACCTGCTGTTTGCTCCCTCAGTGAGAGCAGGTTTGAAGTGGTGGTGGTGGTGGTGGTGGTGAGGGGGGGAAACAGCAGCAAGACACTCATTAATAAATGAATCCGGATTTAATCAGCAGTATTATGCATTTTACCATCAATAAGCATGTAATATAGCAGGCTGTATAGGCTGTGTGGATGAGCAGAGACACAAATGGGCCTGTTTTTTTTTTCTGGTCATAAGTCTACAGTGCCTGAGGGTATGGCAACAGTGTTGTTGCAAGATTTAAAGTAAGAGTCCTTTTTATCCAATAGATTCACACCTAATATTAAGTCCTCAGATATTACATCCTGATTGACCCATGTCCTGCAGGCAACCTAGCTATACAGACACGAGGACAGATCAGTGTTTTAAGGAAGGGAAAATGTTGTCATGTTGGTGCAAGCTGAACAGATGCACATTAAAACAAAACAGCAGTGTATACTGTGCATACTGCAGTGAGGGGGTTGATGTACTAGCAGTCCATTAGCAGCATTTAAGAGGCCAGTTCCACTGTGTTTTTTTAAGCCTGTAAATCAAGAAATGGGTCATCATCAGATGCTATTTAGATTATGCTTGTCAGAGAGGGATAATCAAAGTTTTGAAAGGCCTCTGTGATGTGATATAGACTGATCAAGATATAAAACTATATGTTTGGAGACAGGATTTGTGATGAGATGATGTATCACTGACTGACTGTCTTATTTTGTATCTGGCTGTATCAACTAAAATATTTAATCGTAATTAATTGCAAATGAATCACATTTTTTTATCTCTTCAAAATGTACCTAAAAGAGAGATTTGTCAAGTATTTAATACCCTTATCAACATGGGAGTGGGAAAATATGCTTACTCTATGCAAATGTATGTATGTGTGTATATTTATTATTGGAAATCAATTAACAACACAAACACACCACAATTTAGCGCAAGTTTGGAGCGTTATTTAGCCTCCTTCGGACAAGCTACTGTGACATTCCTTACGTTTTCTAGTTTAATATGATTCCAGTATCTTCAATCTTCAATCAGCTTTAAAACTGAGCTACAGCTACAACCTAAAAATCGCAAGTTGCGTTAATGCATTAAAGAAATTAGTGCCGTTAAAACAAATTTGAATTAAACGTGTTATTATCGCGTTAACTTCGACAGCCCTATTTTTGTAATATTTTGACAATCATGTCATCCTTGCTACTGTCAAAAGGGCTCAGTTATGAATGTAAGCAGGATTTGTAGAAAATAAAGTATTATCAGCAGCATTAAAGGGACAGTGTGTAGGCTTCGGCGGCAACTAGTGGTGTGGTTGCATATTGCAACCAACTGAGTACCCCTCCGTTCACTCCTCCTTTTCCAAGACTGCGGTAACGTGAGTCACCAAGTGCAAAACTGTGGTAACACCATTCGCCTCGCTCAGAGGCCATCCTTACCATACTACTACCACTACCACTAGGAGCAACGGAAGTCAGACGGCGGCTGGTGGTACCACGGTTTTCCACTCTGAGGCTCACGTTACTTAGGGTTGTGTATTGCCAAGAATCTGGCGATACGATACGTTTCATTTAAAGTGGCAGTAGGCAGTATATTTTTGGCATCATCGGGCAAAAATTCCATAAAAAACTTCACAACAGTTGGATCTGCTGGATCACAGTCCCTGTAAAATTCAACATCATACAGTATCACAAAACATAATATTGCAATATAAGTTTTTTTCTCCCGATATTTTCCTACACTCCTAACATAACTGCAGTTTCACAAGCGTGTCGGAGAACTACGGTGGACTTCAGGTAGCGTAAAAACGTGAAAGTCTCTCTTTAGAGTCAGTGTTTGGTTGGTCCGTTCTGGGCTACTGTAGAAACATGGCGGACTCCATGAAGAGGACCCGCTCCCTATGTAGATATGAAGGGCTCATTCTAAGCTAACGAAAACACAACGATTCTTAGTTTCAGGTAATAATACACAAAAAAAACATAGTTATGAATATTAAGTTACATTTCTGCTCATAGATCTGTGGAAATGTTGCGCACTGTTCCTTTAAAGCAGTGATTTCTATAGGCCTATTTATAATATCAAAAATGATCTCCAGTACGAGTATTTAGCAATGCACAGGCACTGATAAAATAGTAAACCACTGGACAGTATGCACAGTCAAACCTCTGCAGAAAGAGAGAGATGTACGTGGATGAATAGAGCAAGCCTGAGCTTCGGATCACTCGCCTGCCCTCCCATGCGTTAGACGTGGAGGTGTCGTGACGCCCACAGCGCTCACCTTATCAGGCTTGAGGACACGGCCGGTGTCATTTTTATTTGGCAGCCCCTGTGCTCTGATTTGGATGTAGTTGTAGCCTCTCTGACGGGCCGAAGCCTGGCCCACGATAGCTGCCTCTGCCTCAAGGAGAGATCTAGCAGACGACTGTGCTGGGTGCACCCTGCTGATTAGTGTCACGCTGTTGTGAGAGGCTGCAGGATAGTTGTCCTAAGATGATCTAAATGCTCTCTTTCTGGCATCCTAAATTCTTACAGAAAAACTGAATAGTTTTCATTTTTATACCAGAAAAGAAGACCGTGAGTTGCAGGGCGCAGGTCAGCAGGACTTTAAAGGTATACAGGCAGCATAAAATAATCCTTTATTCTCCAGGGAAAAGAAAGAAACCAGGAGGAAGATTTTGGCTTATCTTTACACGTAGCTTAGCTTTTGATGTTTTGGCGTTAATGGACCTCGGTGGCTGTAAGGCTCAAGTCAGTGAGGTCCAACAGGGGATCTGATCCCCCGTGTGGCCCTTCTACTTCTTCAGTACTAAGTGCTGCGGTGTTTCTGCACTGGACTTCCAAGAGATCATCTGTCAATCAAACGGCATTGATGGATTTTCTGTTAATGACGTTGCATTCCTGTAGGTGGGGATTTTTCATTTCTTCCTCAATTACCAACAGACAAGTCGGATACATCTGTAAAACTTCCAGTTAGCTTCCAGTGCATCATACGGTTTTGCCAGTAAAGACGCTTTAGATACTGGGTGTGAAGCATTAGGTGTGTAACGATATATCGATCTGGATCGCCATGTTGATTCAATGATCCAATATCATCGATGCAAAGCAAAAACATCGATACATATCATCATCTTTAAGATGCGCCTTTATCTTAAAATTCCCATGGCATGTTTGTGTCACCATATCCATCCAAGCGCACGCCACCTCCTTCCTACAGAGCACTGTAATGCAATTGTCAAATCATATTTGAGTTGCTTTTTGTTTGGTTGATATAAATGTAACGGATTGTGTTAAACGGGCATATGATATCGTCTCATATCGATCGCAGGCCCCTGAATTAAATCAAGTCGAAAACGTATCGTGACAGACTTTGATATCAGCAAATATCGTATCGTTATCCAAAGAATCAATATAATATCGTATTGTAATGAAACTTGTGATTTACACCCGTATTAAGCATAGTAGATTTCATTAATGAGGTGTTATGTCAGTCAGAGATAGAGATAAGCAAAGCACACATTTATTTAAATATAACAAACTGGGGTATTTACCAGGTAGGGAGCATCTACAGTACTGAAAGATACTATCATGTTGCATTGGAAATGTAGAATCTAGGGCTTTCCTCGGCCAAAGAAATTCTTTGTTGTCTAACACTCATACGATTTTGTCAAGTAATTGATTGGTTTATTTAACAGATTTGTAAAACTGAGTTTCTCCACAAAGAATCACACAAAAGTACCACATTAAATCTTGTGTTTACCAGAAATGTGCTCATAAGTTTTCTTGGAAATAAGTCATTCAGCATGAAAAAAGCATAAAAATGACTAATTGGCTAAAGAAATCTGAGTCGACTAATGCGGGCTACACATTACACAAGAATCAAGCTGATTTCAGGCTCACTTCCCCTCCTGCGACGATGGTCAGCAAAGCCATGATTTCTTTGATGGTTCTAAAGATTATCTTGCCAGATGTTCTTGTGGTGTGAGGTATGTTAAGAGTGTTTTTTACATCCCCTGATCTGCTCAGAAGTCCATCCTGGCTGCACCAATTTCAAATGGCAAATATTAAACAGTGTGGGCC
The DNA here is from genome assembly GCF_043250625.1 of Sebastes fasciatus. Classification (NCBI taxonomy): domain Eukaryota; kingdom Metazoa; phylum Chordata; class Actinopteri; order Perciformes; family Sebastidae; genus Sebastes; species Sebastes fasciatus. The sequence goes on from NC_133802.1 coordinate 24,738,806, forward strand.
AGCCTTAAGACCAAAACAACCATTAGTCGACTAATCAACTAAGAGGGGGCAGCTCTAATAGAGTCCAGAGTTTTTGGAGCTTGACTTGGACTGTCAAGACATCTCAGTCTTTGCTGCTTGAATTCTGACTATTCTTTTCTTAAATCTGTGTGTTGCATGTCCTTTGAGTTATTATAATTTATTTAAGTGTAATACTCTTTTTATTATACAAAAGTCTTAATGGCATTAAAAACCTGCATCAGTCCAAACCTGTTATCAATGTAATGTCCCAGAGTGCGTGCAGAGGGGTGTCTTCCATCAGTTAAATCTCTCAGCTCCCACTGTGTTCCCTTACAGTGTTTGCCAGACAACTGTTCGTGTTGTTAGGTTGGAAAAAGCCGGGTGATACCAGTATAGTAAGACTTTCATATCAAGCGGATGTATCTGTTTTACAATGTCAATGCTGGACAATGTGGCAAAGTAAATGTGAGAGACTGGATGATTGTTGAACAGTAGCTGCTGCAACAGTTGATATGCGGAGATATATGCGATGTTAGTTGTCCTTTAGCTTTCACCGATCTACTACAGACATCAGTTGTCTTTTAATTTGCATTCAATCAGCGTAACATTTCTATATTTTTCACCTCTTTCTTCTCCTGAGAGATGTGAACACCTGGTTAGTAGCAATCACACATCCTGTGGATTTGTGGGAAAACAATTAAAATTGGATTCGTATTGAGTCCTTTCATGTCTCTCCTACTTGGAAGAAATTTAAAGAGATTTTCTAGTAAGAACCTGTTTAGATCTAGAATCATTTTTATAAAATGAAAAAGAAGGAGCCCATGTTGACAAAATATTGCTATTCGTTAGATATATTAACTTGCAGACTTGGTGCGTTTTAGATGATGTATTTGTCTTGGCAACGTTTTGTTAATCCAGAAAGGATTTTACTGAGCAGATATGGCCTTAACCTGACAGGATATTGGAGTAAATGCCTTTCTAAAAAGCACCTTAACAGTAGTCACTGAAGGAGGTAGCGAAGTGTTTGCTTATTCTTCTTTCAGGCCGTGAGCACAAGCCGGTCTCCTTAAACTTTTCTAGCCGCAGCTGCATAAAGTGCAGCCTGGGGACACCCAAGGGTCCTTGAGAGGGCTTCAGGGGGTTTCCAGCAAAGTGTGGATTAGTGCAATTTGATTAAAATTCAGATAGAAATCTCTAGATATCATCCAAGTTGGTTAAAGAATATAAAAACACCATATATAAGGTGAACAGTGTGTAGCATTTAGGGGCAGAAATGGAATATAATATTAATAAGTAAATTTTCTCTAGTGTGTAATCACCTGAAAATAAGAAACGTTGTGTTTTTGTTACATTAGAATGAGCCGTTTATATCTACGTACAGAGCAGGTCCTCTTCACGGAGCTGGCCAACATGTTTCTACAGTAGCCCAGAAAGGGAAAAACCAAACACTGGCTCTAGAGAGGGCCATTCACATTTTCACGTTTTCGCGTCGGCCACCATAGTTCTCCTACATGCTTGGCTCTGGAACCTCACCGCTAGATGCCGCCAGATCCTACAAATTGCACCTTTTAATATACATAAATTAGGGTAGTCAAAAATATCAAAGTATTGATACATATCAAAACTGAATATTTGAAACTGTTTCAATACTCATATTCTGCAGTATCGATACACGGGTACCAGCTGCACTTTCTGCTCTCTCTTCTCTAAAAGCCTGGACTATAGAGCTCCAGAGAATAAATGCCAACCGGCATTGAAGCTTGTGGTTGCCCAACAGTTAACTTTATTTCTCACCTATCTGTATGTCTTTGAGACGGCTAAGAAATGTTCATTTGTATCTTTGATTCTATGTTGGTTTATATCTAACACTTCCATCACACTCTCCTGTCTGTCCTCCCTTCAGGCATCATGTCCACTATGTAATCCCATACGATGGGGACCATTCCTTGGTGGACTCCTCAGAGAACTACTTTGTCAGTGACAGTGTGACCAAGCAGGAGATGGACTTGATGTTGGGGCTGCTGCTGGGCTTCTGCATCAGCTGGCTGCTGCTGTGGCTGGACGGCGTCCTACACTGCGCCGTCAGGGCCTGGAGGGCGAGCCGGTACTATGGTAAGATGCAGATACACATGAACTCAACTCAAACAAGAGCTCAGCAATCCCTAAAATATCATTAAAAAATCGTTCTTTATTCATTTCGGATGTCGGTCATACGGAGGTGTGAATGCACTGCTACATGACAGGAAATGACAGCATGTTCACAGAAACTTGAATAATCTTAATTTGACAGGTGAAATAAGAAAGTATCTATGATTCAAAGCAGGATTTGTGGTAGCAGAAATATATGTGTTTGTATCTATCCACCATGTATCTGCATGTGTCAGCGTTTGCCAGGTTAACACAGCAGTTGGTGGAGCTCTGGTAAATGACCTTCCCCCCGTTGCTTGGCTCATTTTTGGCTCTCCTCACTGGTGTTTTTTCTCAGTTTACTGCGACCTCTTGGAAAATCACAGCTAAACCTTCCAACTGTGTGATGATTCAGATGAAGGCAATCTGTTGAGGTAGAACTAAATTTAAATTGTTGTCTTCTTTTTCGGACAACCGAAAAACCTCAAACCTTATTTCACAAACCTGATTTGTTTTCAGGAAACAGCAGCAGTCAAAGGCTAACGTAAGAGCACCATCATCAGGTTTTAAAATGGGGTTGTATGAGGTACTTATCCATAGTCAGTGTATTACCTAGAGTAGATGACGGTCGGCACGCCCCCAGCTTGGAGAAACAGACAGGCGTTGTATTTTAGCCACCTAAACAAAAGGCCGACCTGAAATCAACCAGTTTAAGTGTACGCTATATTTAGAATATTTTCGCCGGTTTACCTTACCGTGAGACAGCTATACAGTCTATGTTTCCAACTGGGAACTGAAGCCGTTGCCAAAGCCACCAGACTCCATTGAAAAAACAGTGATATCACCTCACAGAACACGGGAGTTACTGGTCTACTGCCGCCTCGATCGGTTAGTTTGTTTGTGTTATTGTGTGACTTTATTAGTTCGGATTCACCAAAGTCAGACAATGGCACAAACAAACTAACCGCTAAAGGCAGCGTTAGACCAGAAACTCCTCTGTCCTGCGAGGTAAAATTACAGGTTTTTTTCAATGGAGTCTGGTGGCTTTGGCAAGAGCATAGATGGATAAAACGGCTTCAGTTTCCCATCGGAAAGGGCTGTCTGATGGCAAAGTAAAGCTGTGAAAATATTCTAAATATAGCGTACAGTTTTTTTGGGTGGGCCTTTCTTTTGCCGGCCCCGTCCACAGCAGTACATTGCTTTGCTTCCGTGCAGTAACTCCTGTCTGCTTCTCCAAACTGGGGGCGTGCCGACCGTCATCTACTGTAGATAAAACACCTACTATGGATAAGTACCTCATACAACCCCACTTCAAAACACCCAAACTATCCCTTTTTAATAAGACAATATAAAATCATACCTAATGAGAAATGTGATAATGTAGACTCTCAAAAGTGATTGTAATTATCAATTTATACAAACCCAGGATAAAGAATATGATTTTAAAAGTAGCACTTTTATATAAACACGTCTTAGTGATAAAACAAATCTAAGCCAACAAAATGATTGATTTATGCCTTTCTTGTAGTTTCTCTTACGAACTACTAATTCACATTAAATTCTCAACAGATATTTACTTTAGTACATCATTCTTAAGTTATTTTTGGCTGCATACAGTAGTAGTCTAATCACTGCACTATATTGCTATGCCCTAAGTCTTTCCATATTAGCATGTTAAGCTAAAATGTTGTGTTGGCATTGAAGCAAACAGAAAAGTTAGTGTCCTTTTGGCAGCTGATGTCAAACAAAATCACTTCTCAGCATGTTTGGTTGAATTACTTCTCAGTAACGGTCGGATTAAATATCAAACGGTTAGTGTTTCAAACCAGGTCTGATAGAACGACCTCTGCTTAACAAAGCTTCTGTGCACAATTGTATTATGCTATGTTAAACCTTTAATGATCTCATTGGGGACACTGCAAGAGCAAAATAGCATCGCAGTGCAGTCAAGTGAAAAAGAATATTAATAGGAGTTGAAATAATGAAGATGATGCAACCCCCAATTAACATTTGGTTGAGTTAAACCTCAATGGGAAGACTAAAAAACTGCTCTGCAGGGTAGCTAACGGGCAAAATGGCAAATCTTTTAATTTATATTCATGATCATGGCATTCATGGCTAGATTACTTTACTTTTTTTGTCGGTTGTGGGCTGGAAATGTTTGAAATTTGAAAGTTTAGCTAAAAAGAAAGAAACAGATCAAGTAATTTACAGTGTAAAGGTAAAGATAAGGATAATAACTTAGGGCCTGGACAGTAAACATGGTCTCCCATGGTGACAAGGAGAGACTCACTAGAAGGGCCCTGAAAGAGGATCTCAAGCAGCAATCAGGCTCTCTTGGGTGTTAACAAATCACTCAAATAAGCTGACTTAAAACCTTAAAATCAATTCTACAATTGACAGGCAATCTGTGAATTGTATGACGGTATGACTGCGCCGTGGTTCAGTGGTTCACACTGTCACATGGGGGATGGGTCCTCGTTTGAACTCTGGTCCAGTGGAGATACAGTACATGAATGCTCACACTATGGTTTACATTGTAGTTACTTGAAAGCCTGGTGCGTCTCATACAGACGCTAAAGGTACCAAGGGGCGTGACAAAGCGTCGGTATTTGCCGCCCTGGAAATGAGAACGGGCTGAGTGTCTTGGTGTGTAGATGTGAATAAGTGAATTAATGCGTTGTCTAGTGAGAAAGTCTGGCCAAGCTGTTATTTGTTTTGAACAAGCATTGCTTTTGTGTGGTAACCAATACAATACATATATGAGTACACATACAGCAGTTACCAAGACTGGTTCAAACCAGGCTGCAGAAACAGAGATTGAGAAATGACTTCACTCCCACCATCTGCTGTGCTGTAGTGAAAGCTACATTCCCACATACCATGTGTTTAAATCCAACTGATAGTTGCTCCTTAATTTCCTGTCTCCTGTCAGCATTTTCTCTGAAATATCTGTTTCATTTCTCTCACCATCTCCTCCTGACAGATGACGGATGCATGTTACTGAAGTAAAAAAAAAAGAGGAATGCGGCAGATTTAATGAGACGGAACATGTGGTGTATAGTTCACCAACATTTGGCTTGATGTGGTGATTGTGCAGACACGAGCAAAGAAATAAAAAGGCTTTCAGTGACACTAAAGCTAAGCAGATATGTGACACAAAATCAGGACATGGCAGCGCGAAATCCCTCATAGTCTGACGCTCGGCTGAAGAGACAACGCAGAGGATTCATCTCTGTGCACTGGTGAGATGTTCACTGATGAGCTGAGTATTAGCATCCTGGATTACAGTGTTTTAGTTTCTCACGGTCTTGGCGGTTTCACTGGCTTTTCCACCCAGCCAGGATCAAACTCTAGGGGGAAACACTAACAAAGATTTTGCACTCTTACGGCACAAATGAGCTAAAGATACTGAATACTGCAACAAGGATTTTGAGATTGAATATGCTGTCAGTGTCAGGGCAGGCCGGCATTGTGGAGGTGGCCTGGATCTTCAGTTTTAACGGGGACATATCGTGCTAGTTTCCAGGTTCTTAGTTGTAATTTGGGTTTCTACTAGAACATGTTTACATGCTTTAATGTTCAAAAAACACTTTTTTTTCATACTGTCTGTCTGAATATAACTGTATTCACCCTCAGTCTGAAACGCTCCATTTTAGCGCATGTATTTTTAAGCCCGCCAAAACCTAAAAATCGCAAGTTTTGTTAATGCGTTAAAGAAATCGGTGTTAAAACAAATTTGCATTAGCGCGTTATTATCGCATTCACTATGACAGCCCTAGTTAAATCTAAAAGCTTTTATGTTAGTTATTACAAATATGGTATTTTAGGATAGAAAATATCATGTGGTATTTGGATTTCTCAGTGTTTTTTTACGAGCTGCTAAGGAATGCTTGAATTGTACAAGCTTTGATAGTTGCAGGCTGCTGCTTTGCTCAGAGGTGTGGAAGGTTTTGCAGCAGCGAGTCAGACAATGCTGTTAGTACAACAGTGTAAAATACATCATCATAAAAAACAAAACACCCAGAGAGGAGGAGGGAGCATCCATATTCATTAGCGGCAGTTATAGAGTTGGCTTCTTCTTTTGAACTGGGAGGGAATGCCCCTTTCTTCTTCTTCTGTGTGTCGACTGTGACGTTGACGCTAGGTCAGACTCGTTTAGCCTCCACAAGATGAGGAGTGAAGGTGAGGCTGACAGAGCGGCGAAGGGAGTGTGTGTGTGTGTGTGTTTGTTGGGGGTGCAGGATGGAGATGCTGTCACATCCCCACCCCCACTTACACACACAAACACACACACACACACACACACACACACACACACACACACACACACACACACACACACACACACTCTCCTCCAGAGCTATAAATAGAATGAGAGAGAGCAGCTGGAATGGCAAGTGAGAAACACACACACACACACACACACGGTGCATTGAGATGCACATTGATTCCCATTGCTTTTTCCCCCCTCGTAATTCCATCTCTTGCTCCTCCCTCTCCTCCTCCCTCTTCACTTATTGAATCTACTCCTGGTCATTTCCTTTAAAATGCTTCCTGCTGCAATTACTTTTTTTTTTTTTTCTTATCATTGATGCGCTGTGAATATCTGATACCTGATCTGAGTCTCTTTTGTAAAAACACCAGTGAAAGAGAAACACATCTCAAAAAATGGAGAAAATGATGACTTGGCATTCAGCATTAACCCCCCTCCCCCCTCTCCCTTCGCCCCTCCTCTAAAGGAGCATAACAATTGTGCCTTCGCCTCACATTTTCTGCCTTGCATTATTATCCTTTCCCCCGACTCCATCCCTATCCTTTTATTCAAATGAGAGAAACCTGTCTTCGTTGCCCCTTTTCCTTTGGATACCCTTCAGAGCAGTCCTTGTGGACAGCATACCCATTCACAGCTATAAATAACTCACTCTCTCTCTCTCTCTCTCTCTCTCTCTTCCCCTCCTCACCTCCCCCTCCACCCAGCACCTCACCCCTCCTCCTCAACTACACCACCGCCACCACCAGCACCACCCCTCCTCTCGCTCATCCTCTAGCAGGGCCATTTGCTGTCTGGGGCTCTCCCCTCCTTCTCTCTCTCTCTACTGTCTCTGTGGACCTCGCTCCGCCTCGCCAGGTCCAGTTTATAACCCGACAAGCACGAACATCTGCTCCGCCATTCCCCTCCTCACATTCATGAAATCCTACTTTGTCTCCAGACAGTCACTGATTTCACGGCAGGCCCGTGTATTCTGTGTGTACAGCACGGTGGCTGCTAAGTGGTCAAAGACATTGTAGATACATTTGACACTTCAGCCTTAAAGGTGCAGTGTGTAAGATTTGGCGGCATCCACGGGTGTGGTTGCACTGTACTGCGGTAACGTGAGCCGCTTGAGTGCAAAACTGTTGTAACGCCATTCGCCTCATTCATCCTTACCATAATAACACTACTTTAGGAGCAACGGAAGTCAGACGGCGGCTGGCAGTACCACGGTTTTGCATTCTGCGACTCACGTTACCGTAGTTTCACAAGCGTGTGAAACAAGAACTACAGTGACCTTCAGGTACCGTAAAAAAGGTTAGAATGGGAGAAAGTTGGCGAAGGATTTGGTGTCAAAGCGAAAAACAAAATGGCCTATTTGGCAATATTTCAGATTTAGACTCAGTGCTATAGGGGAAACATATCGTTAATGAGGCAAACAGCGTGCGATGGACTAGCAGCCAGTGTACGCGGCGCCGGGTGGAAACCTGTGGCCCCGCAGCGAATTCTCAACCGGAGAGGCCAGGCACATAGACATCCAACGTAAAAGGGGATGCAAATTTTAAGCACTTTCCTTAATCGATTATTGGTAACACTAATGATCAAACAATCGATTAATCGTCATTAAAAAAACATACAAATCGTGCGTATACCAAACAATACCAAAAGCCCTATTTCCACAGCAACATATTGTATATTCTCTGACAGCAGTGCATAGCCTATAAAACATATAAAGATAGAGACCTCGATATGTAAAAATACATTGAATATAACTGAATATCAGATAACATAAATACACAAATTCTACACCATTCTACTGATATCTAGAATGTAACTACACACTGTTGATATTTCAGATCATTATTTGATAGTAGATCGATTAAATGTCACGTGCTTGATCAAATTCTTAACGACCAATTTGCTGACCGTCGATTAATCGTTAACATCCTTACTACATACATCGAGCATCATCTTTTCTCTAAAATGTCCGGTGTAATCGGTAACACCGGTGTTGTCACAAGTTTATTAACCGGTGGGAAAATGTCCTCCCTGTGACATCCCTGGGCGTTACTGTAGAAACATGGCAAAGCAACGTGGCGGACTCCGTGAAGAGGACCCGCTCCCTATGTAGAAATAAACGGCTCATTCTAAGCTAACGAAAACACAGCGATTCTTAGTTTCAGGTGATTATACACTAATGAAAACATACTTATTAATATTATATTCCATTTCTGCTAATAGATCCCCCGAAATGTTACGCACTGGTCCTTTAATCTCACCTGTAAAATCCTCATGACTGTAGAGAAATGATGCCAGGATGCAGTCACATGTGCGACAGCCCAAACAAAAAAAAATCAAGGGCACCACCACGGTGCACTTGAAGAGATTGACGCCATTTACCGTCCTCATCCAATATTCCTCTGTTCCAATCTTTTATCTCGTCTCCGTCACGCTGCCCTCACTGATAAAAAGCCCCCTCCCCCTCCCCCTTTCCCTTTTACTTCCCAGAATTAAAAGTTGTTACGGCTACGATGACGCTGGTGACTAAAAGACGAACTGTATTAAACATCAGCTTTTCCTGTCTGAGGTCTGTGTGGAGCTACTAACTCACCTTTACTCCTCAATGCATCTGATTCTGGGTCATGTTCTGGATTCATTTTGTATGGAGGATATTTTTGGGTTTAGTTTCAAATTTGACCATTAAAATAACATTTTGCTCAGAGTTGTATTCATGTCAGGTAACAGCTGAAACTACATGACAGTGGAAAAAAAGGTATTATAGCAAAGATGGACAAAATGACAAGCCACTATCCATCTTTTTAAAATAGAAAGCCAATATCAGCCTAAATGCATACAGTATTACAGGAGGAAATTAGTGTGAAAGAAGCACTTGGACTCATTCACATTGGCCTTGAAAAGAACAGTTTACAGCACAGAGATCAGTCCTCTGTGTTGCTGGTTGTTGTCTCTTGTCTGCCTCTAACTGGATTTAGAGCCTGAAAACCAGGCTAAGAAGGATTTTACACTATTGTGTGTCTTGATCTCATGAGGGTGTCGTCTAGCTGAGTCGTCCTAGAAAGCCTTGCGTCTTTGCTCATGTCTGCACAGCTACAAAAGCGAGGCAATGTTGGTTTACAATAATAAATTAGCACACATGTTACACTATGTCGTGTATACTTGTGAGTAGGAGTAAAGTGACGTGTTGTGATTATGACAAAATATCACAGATTTCTGTTGATGAGAGGTGTTTCCTTCTTTTCCTGTAGACCTTTGAACTCTACTTTCTTATAGTTCAGTCTTTTGCCAGTTTATGTCTGCTGGTGTCGTCATGACCTATAGTTATCTAAGACACATAAAGTGCAATGTAACACAGTAGATGACGGTCAGCACGCCCCCAGTTTGGAGAAGCAGACAGGAGTTACCGGACGGGGCAAAACAATGTACTGCTGTGGACGTGGCCGGCAGCAAAACGTATTTTAGCCACCTAAAAGAAAGGCCCACCTAAAAAAATCAATATCAGTTTAAGTGTACGCTATATTTAGAATATTTCCCCTGCTTTACCTTGCTGTCAGACAGCCCTTTCCGATGAGTCTGGTTGCTTTGGTGAGAGTATAGATAACGGCTTCAGTTCCCCGTCAGAAACATAGACTGTATAGCTGTCTGACAGCAAGGTAAAGCTGGGAAAATATCCTAAATATAGCGTTCACTTAAACTAATATTGATCTTTTAAATACGTTTTGCTGACGTTTGTCCACAGCAGTACATTGCTTTGCTTCCGTGCGGTAACTCCTGTCTGCTTCTCCGAACTGGGGGTGTACCGACCGTCATCTACTGTAGGTAATACACTGACTATGGATAAGTACCTCATACAACCCCACTTAAAAACACTTGAACTATTCCTTTAAGAAAATTCCAATTTCAGCTATTGGTCAGACACTGACACCTGCCTCCTCTGACCGTCCTGTTTCCTCTCATCTCTTTCCTCCAGATACCCCGTCCTGGTCATGGCTGCCCCAGTTCTGCAACCTTCGAGACCTCCGTCGCCGAGCCCAGCTCAGACAGCTGGAGGACTCCAGCGGCAACATGGTCCACATCAAGCAGAAGCTCTACCACAACGGCCACCCTAGTCCCCGCCACCTCTGACTCTAAAAAAAAATAAAAAAATAAAAAAACCTAGACCCCCTTCCCCTAAAACACCTTCTCCTCTCCTCTCCTCTCTAAACCTTCCCAAACTGCCCCTTGGCCAACTGTTGCCTCAGAGACCCTGGAAAACTGCCCTCCCTCTGTTCATAACACGGCCCCCTTAAACCCCCATGACAGGACTTTCTTATGACTAAACCCGGCCCCTGTCAGCACTAAAAAAAAAAAATCCCCAAATGGAGCAAGATGACGATTATTTGTTGCCACTGAAATCTTGTCTTATGTCCATGTCCACCATTGTGGGAGGAGGAAGAAAAAAAAACATTTTTAAGGGTGTTTTTTCTGTATAGAGACATTTTCTGTGTTCATTGTTAAACTTGGCATGCTCTTTTAGAACAGGGTAAGATGTGGGCAACGTATGGAGCGGGCGGCAAGACGGGTGTCAGGATATTTTTTTTTTTCTCTATTGGGTGGGAGTGGGACTTTGTCGGCATGGGGAGGGGCGAATGAGACTGGTGGGTGGGTGGTTTTTTGTGATGGTTAGATTGCTGCTTCTGTAAATAGTTATAAATACGGGCAAGTGGGATTTAACTTTAAAAGGGGGTGCGTGGGGGGATTTTTGTGCGAGTCGTTTATCAATAGAAAACCTAATGATGGAACCGTGTGGTTAAAGATTACAGGAACGGAACAGGAAGTCTGTTTGAAAACTGGATGTGAAACCATGTGATTTCTGCTAAAAACACAGATTAATTAGCTTTGTTACTTAGTGAATTAACTGAATGTATTAATTTTCCCTGTAAATATGTGAGGGGGAGGGGAGCGTGTGCGGTTGCGGTCGGGGTTCTCTTTGCTATATTATCATTCTTTAGTAGACACGGGAGAAGAAATAAATGCCAGCCAAGATGAGTTCAACACACGCCCTCCATTTTCCCCACACTGTGCTCAACAAGCACAGTTCAATTTTCTTTTCCAATTCCCTCTCACTTATCAGGAGCAACCAGCCTATCAGCAGAGGGAACCCTCACCCAGCCCCCCCCCCCTCGTCCTCTCTGTCCAGACATTGCTGTTGTGAGGATGAAATGTCTGTTTTATTAAAAGTGCCATTGAAGCACAACAGTGACCTCTGATGTTTGATTGTGTCGCTCCACTCGTATGAGCGAAGATGAGAACACGTTCTCATAGCGAGAGGTTATTTCAACAACAGACAGATTATACAAAGAGGTCCCGCTGACAACTTCAGTTCGGTTTGTTATAATTCTAACAGGAATTTCATAAGAACTGACTAACAACACTTCTGAAATGACTAACAACGCCAATGAAACACCCTCCACTATTCTCCACTGGCACAATATGATACGTTCCAGCGACAGTGAGGGCATTTAAATGAATATTTTCACCATGATTGGGTATCCTTTAACGTGTTCCTCTTCAATCTGCGTACAGGTCTTCAAAATATTAACCATAGATGAAACGGATGATTTCCATTATTGATTTATCTCTTGAGTATCTTTTAAAGTCGTCTAATCTATAAAAGGCACATCATTTTCCAGAGCAACCTTTTGCCTTTTCTATCCTTGAGTTAACCCCTGACTAAGACACATATTTTAGGGATATTTCATATCATATTCAATAACAGTACAGAACTGATGAACAGTACAATTAACCCAAATAGTGAAGGCAATAACTGCAGGAAGTTTGTGTGAAACGAGCGAGTTGGATGAATTTTGAGCAGATTATTCCTGTGAATGTTGCATCAGGGATGAGTTTTCCTGTAATTTTTAGCAATGTTTAATACAATTCTCTGTCTGTATGATTATTTTTTTTAACAATCATACATATTTAATAAGCTTCTTTTTTTTGGGGGGGGACAAAAATAGTGCTCGCTTCTCCCTGACCGTTAGCCATTGTTCTATTAGCTCCTTCGTGCGCTTTAGAAGTGCCAGGGAAGAAATATTCTGAACTAACACTTTGCAGATTGAACTCTTGCCAGAACCGCTCAGCAAACATGCAAGAATATCCCTTTTAGAAGGTAAATTTTCAAACTGTCACACAGAAACAGACTTTGAAAATGGCAACAACGACCAAAGGAGAGAAAGAAAGAAAGCAGAATGAAACAGTCAGACAATTGTAATGGTCCACACATGATTTTACTCAGACTTTTGCAGATATACAGGTCATAATCACACTATTACCTTTATGTTGACATACACAGTAACTGAGTTTAGGGCTGCCCTCTCTTAGTCGATTAGTCGACTAATCGGTCATGCTTTTTTCATGCTGAATGACTTATTTCCAAGAAACTGATGAGCACATCTCTGGTAAGCACAAGAGGACAGCCCTAATTGAGTTACAAACATATTGACAAAAGAGTAGACAGAATTCAAGGTGAACGTTTCACGCTTGAGGGTGTAAAAAGTGTTTAACAATTACAACAGCCCTTCATTCACAATAGCATCTCATCGAGGCTTTCAAGTGATCATTTCTTTGGCTTGGCTTGTGGTTTCTCGCCATCTCCGCTCTGTGTGTCTGAAAGAGGCTTCTCGGTTTGACTGGGTTCAGCTTCTTCAGTGCTGGGAGGCTGAGAGGCAGCGGACTTCTCGGCGGCTGGACTCTCAAGTTTCTCAGACTGTTCCACTACGACGGTCTCTGGATCAGCCTTGGTTTCTATGATGGGAACGGCTGCTGAGTTTGTGTCATCGGTGACTTCAGTTACTACGGTCTCCACCTCCTCTGCAGCCTTTGTCGTTTTGGCCTCAGCTTCCTTGGCAGCAACTTCAGTGGTCTCGGGTATTTTCACATCTTCTTTAGCCACAGAGTCAGTCTCCTTAGTTGTTAGGACTTCGGCTTCAATGGCAACCTCTGCAGGTGCGACTTCGGCTTCCATAGAAACCTCTGCAGGTGCGACTTCAGGTTCCTTGGAAACCTCTGCAGGTGTGACTTCGGCTTCCATAGAAACCTCTGCAGGTGCGACTTCGGCTTCCTTGGCAGCGATCTCTGTAGCCAAAGTCAGACCCTCTGCGTCAATGGCGGTAGTCTTAGGCTCCTTGGCTTCAGTTTCAATGGCAGACTCTGTTGAGAAGACTTCAGCTTCCTTGGCGGCGGTCTCAGCCATCGCAGGTTCGACCTCCTTAATAACCTCTGCGGCAATACCCTCAGACTCCTTCACCACTTCTGCCACTACCGCTTCAACCTCTTTAGTAGCCTCTGATGTTTCAGATGCTGTTTCCGCTACAACCTCAGTTGGCTCCTTGGCAACATCACTTTCCACCGCTTCAGCCTCCTTGGTGATGACCGCCTCAATCTCCTCGGTGATGGTTACTACGGCATCGGCCACCCTGGCCACGTCAGTTGTTATTGCTTCAGTCTCTTTTGCAATGTTTGCCAGGGACTCGGACACTTGGGCAACGTTGGTTGCAATTTCCTCGACAACCTTTGCAGCATCAGTCACTACTTCCTCGGCAGCCGACTCAGTTTCTTGGACAACGGTCTCCTGGGAGAGTCCAGCTACTGCAGCCTCTGACTCCTGGACAACATTAGAGACCTCTAATTCCTTCTCCGGAGCAACAGCAGAGACTGACGTTTCCGAGTGTGCTACAACATCCTCCTTGACTACTTCGATGGCCTCTTGAGCAGCTACATCAGCAGGTGGCTCTTCTTTACTCACAGCAGCAGTCTCCTGGACGGCTGCAGCTGGTATACCCTCAACCTCTTTAACCTCAGAGACGATGTCCTTCACCTCAGGAACAACAGTGTCTGCAGCTACAGCTGTGCCTAGAACAACCTCCTCTGTCAGGTCCTTGATGGCCTCGACCTCTTGCACCAACGGGACAGCAGCAGCCGTCTCAACAATGGTTTCACTCAGGACTGGAGTTTCTACAGTCATCGCAGCAACCGCTTCACTCTCTTTAACCAAAGTGGCGGCCTCTGTGAGGATAGCACCTGCCTCCACTTCTGTAGGTAGAGCTTCCGCCTGGGCAGCGTTGCTCACAACTTCGATGAGTGGAAGGACTTGTTGTACAGTCGGCGCTGTATCTTCGGTTTGTGCGAGTGAAGCAGCTTCCTGGGCTGCGATTCCTGCAGCCATTTCCTTAGGGAGGAGCACGCCGACCTTGCCAACCCCCGCACCTGATTCCATCAGCAGCCAGTCCATTTTCTGTGCGTGCTGCTTGATGGCATCATCAACTCTTGCGTCAATCATCGCTTCGGTCAGGACTCCATCTTCAGAAGAGTATGCAGCAGCCTTCCAGGAAAACAAATTTAATAAAAAGCTTTGGATTTGTTTCGAACGAGATTCATATTTTGTGTCAACGGGTTTTTTTACTCACCTGCCAGGCCACGCCAAGTTTGGAGATTTCACGACCGGACATGCCTTCTGCTCGCACCGCAATGTCTGAGCACTTCTGGCCATAGTCGAACTGAGCCAACTTTAATCTCCTGTTGAGTTGAAGCACAAGAGGTTTGTACAGTAACTGAGCCTTGAGCTTTAACTAAGGCCCTGTTTACACATATACAGATATTTTTAATAACTGATATTTTCCCCTCCATTTAAAATCTATCCACAACCTTCGTTTTACAAAAACATCTCCGTCCACACTAACATAAAAACGGCTCCAAACACTCGCCGTAATATTTACATGTCACCACAAGTGTAATCACAAGATAAGGTTCAAGGAGTTTCTCACTCCCTTTCCTTCGGCTTCATTACGGTCAGTTTGATAACAGTTATTGTTGTTGGGGGGCTGGGATTCCTGGTCGAACTGCATGACTGTCATCAACTGTCTCTTTATATGCATACATGAAGGGAGGTCATTCGGGTTTATGTCCATCGCCCTACTGAGTACTCCAAACCTCGCCTTCAATCGCCCAAAAGCACATTCAATCATTCGGCCTCGATGTGTTTAATGTGTTCCTGCTTTGGCCTCCTGTGACTGCAACATCAGAGCAAGTCGGGATCAAGTCCGACACAAATCTAAATCTGAACCTTAGAAGACGTTTTCAAAAATATCTGTTTTTGTGACCCAAAACTCCCTTTGCGTGTGGACGAGAGGCCAACAAAACGCAGAGGAAAATATCAATTTTTAAAAATATCTGTAAACGTGTAGACAGGTCTTTAACCAATGCACTCTGCAGCGCCTTGTGTGCTACACTTCCTGAGGACTTAAACACCATTTTATGAAAGCAATAAGTAAAGACTCATACTCCACTTTGGTTTCAGGACTGAACACATTATACACACCATTATGCAACTGGAGCTAGCAGGGCGACCTCTAGGGACCAATGCTTTCCTTTGTGGTAGTAAATCATCTCTGGTACGGAGCATCAACAATAGCCGTTTGAATCTGAAATACAATAAGAGTACTCACTGTCTCCCTGTAGTGGCAGGACCCAGCACAAATTTGTCGAAATACAGGCGCACCAGTCTTTCCCTCTCGTCCAGACCAGGTAACGCAAAGTTCACAATCTCATCAATGCGGTCATTAATGGCCCAGTCGAACTGTTCCGGTTGGTTACTAGCGAGCACCAGCATGAACCTGAGGAGACAGAATGAGACTACTTAGACTCGGCCGGTGACCTTTTCAGTCGTGGCAGTGACCTTTTCATGCCCAGCCATGCACGGTGAATAGATACCGACTTGTTGCTCTGCTCCCCGGTGCGGTAGAGGAATGCATTGAGGGTGGCTCTCAGGTCCTCACTGATTTTCTCCTGTAATGCAAAAATCATGACTCATGAATATATAATTAAAGCACAGGGCATCATCACCATGCATATGGCACTGCAGCTGAACTCACTGTGGCACGCTTACGCAGGAACGCGTCAGCTTCATCTACGAACAGCAAGACTCTGCAGAGAATCAGAGCGCATCGAAGAGAAGGAGCTTAAAAACTGCCATTTTTAATGTAAAGGCCTTTAATGTAGAATAACAGCAGCTCAGTATGTAACATTAAATAGAGTTCATTAAACAGCTGATATACACATAGTACTAATTCATTGAGTGTTAATGGAGCAGATTAAAGTGCCCTACCCTCGCCTGCTGGTGCTGGCCCAGTCAAACACCTTGTGCATGGCAGTGACTCCATCGCGCCCCATGGGTGCCACGTCCCCACCTGTCATGATGGCAAAGTCCATCCCCGAATGGAGAGCCAGTTTCTGAAAGGCAACGGAAAAAGCTTTGTTGAAAAAAGGAACAGAGAGGCAAACAGAAATGCACAACAAAGTCTTACATATATTAAGTAACAGCTCAGCTAAATATACAGAAAATATACTGCTTTACCACTACATCTTCAATGCGTGAAAGAAATACCTTCGAAATGTATCAAAAAATATTGTAAATAGTATTATGTACAATGTAGGGCTGCAGAGCTTCGGTAGTAATGAACAGCGAATATTCGGATGCGCTCAGCATCTTGTGGGCCCTATCCCCCTAGACGGCAGCGTTTTGAGGCTGCTGCCTCCAGCAGTGCCCGGCTGCAAGCCCGTGTGTAATGCAGCCTGCGGAAGGTTCCTATCGGTCCTTTCGGCCCGAGCCTCGCATGTGTTTCGCTCTGACATATGCAACGGCAACGAGGGCTCTTTTCTTGTCTCCGTGACATGACTCGGGAAGGACTCACGGCATAACGCTGCAACACGTGTCTTTCGGTTTAATTGCAGGCATTCATTTTTAAGGATCCTGTTATTCTACAGTGTTGTTGTTTGTTTAGTTATTTGTTATTGAATAAGAAGTATTTTCCAAAAGGTTCGGTGTGTTTTATGCATTTGTAATCCCAAGGGGTAAAAAAAAAAAAAAGAAGAACGAATATCCGACTACCAAAATTGAAAATCGATTACCTACCCAACGAACGAATAACCGAATAGTCTAATATTTGGGTCCAGCCCTAGTACAAGGACAGAAACAAAACATGAAAAGAGAGAGAAATCAAAAGGTGTTTGACTCGTACCTTGGCGAAAAGTGTTTTTCCAGTTCCAGGAGGTCCGTACATCAGGATGTTTCTGTACAGGCCTCGGTTCTGCCTGGTGTTACGAGTGGCGATGGCAATGTCCCTCACACGCCCCTCCAACCCTGCCTGTGTGATCCACAGCACAATGACAGCGTTTTTCACAAAGTCATAAAAAAAACAAGTCCATGAATGTTGAATTCAGAAGATATCAATACGACAAAAAAAAAAACATGACTCACGCTGAGCACCACGCCCTCCAAGGCGTCCTGCGGTCGGCTTCTCAGACGCCTGGTTGTCTAAAAATAAGGAAAACAACGGGAATAGCACGGTGACTTCAGCACAAATCATTTCAGTTAATTAACAGGTAGTCACAGGAATTATGTCTGAAATCTGAGAGCTTATAAACAGAATTTCTTATTATCCAGTCACAGAAAAATCCACATCATTTTAACACTTTATTACCAATAAGTGACTCTTCTGCTCTGACTGCTACAGACAAATTCAAATGTTCAGCTTTTTGTCAATGACACAGATGTTAGGGGTAAAAATGTGAAAAGCAATCCTGAAATTAACTATTCAGCACACATCCACCCGCTCTTATCTTGGTGAATGTGCTCATTCATTTAACACACTTCATTGGTATAACCGATAGCGTTTTTGAAGTTTTTGCCAGTTTCATGTTAAAATTCTCCCACATTCAGCTCATTTGGCCGGATTAGCTGGATTTACTACAGTCGATACACGAATAAACAAATCCATTTAAGCTATTTCTTGACAGAAAATAAATTTGATGCGCTACCAGCTGTTACAGGCTGATGTCGAAAATCTCAATTACAACAAGAATCCAGTCATTTCACTCTTATTTATGAACAGTGCTTTTCAAAATTAACAAAATAATCCCTATGCTGAACGCATTTATTTACATCTGAAGCTGCCTCATTAAAATATACTATTTACACCAGTGGTTCTCAAACCTTCCCCCCTTTCGGAGGATGGCTGTTTCTTATAGTTCATTTAGTCGGTCGTCCTAGTATGTTAAATAAATTGGTAGGATGAGGGTAAAACTTTATCAAACCACTTTTTTATTGACGTGACTGGAATGTAATGTTTCTAAATGTCTTCTAAATTTGTTGGGTCTCGTAATGTCAGCTGACATAAAATACACACTGGTCTCTCCTCATCTCCAACCACCTTCATTATTATTTATATATATGATAATATATATGTATAAAGAGACGATTTGTTTACTGTCACGCGTAAAAAAGACGTCAAAACATTAATTGTGCATCACATTTTCCCCCGGCTGTGCGCCCCACAGTTTGAAAACGACTGATTTACACACATCCTGCATGATAATGAGGATGTAGTTTGACCTTGATTGGGTGCTTGATGGCCTCTGCCACAGTTATCCTGGAGGTCTCTCGGACCAGCGACGGTTTGCCCAGACGAGCCTCTATGAAGCGCCCGCCCACCGCCGTGGCGTTCCTGGCAGTATACACTCCTGCCGCCAACAGGGTCAACCCAGCGACCTGTGAGGGACAAAAAGGCGAACACATTGTACAGCATATCAAACCACTGCTTCCCATAATCCTCTGCAGTCCTCCTGTGGTGAAAATGTGACAAAGCGTGACAGGTCTGACATGGATTTACCGTGGCGGTGAGTTTGTCCCAGTCAGAGACGAAGGCCCTGAATCCCTCCCCGAACACCGCTCCCGCCGTCCTGCCAGGAACAAAACACAATTATCACACAGACTGCCGCCGCCGTGGTGGCCACACTCGCTGCCGCCCTCTGGGACTTTACTCGCAGCCGAGAGAGATACTAGGAGATAACATGCCAGTTACTCTGAGGATTAAGGGAAGTGGAAAGTCATTTTGGCCTCACTTTATAGATTCAAGGACAGTTTGTCGGTGTTCAGCAGCTTTCAGGCGGATCTGCTCCCGGATCAGGTCTGCGTTCTCCCGCTCCACGTGGGCGCGGGCTTTGGCCTCCGCTTCAATGCGATGCAGGTCATTCTTGTGTCTCAGCTCCATTTCATGTTCGATGGTAGCTGGGAGGCAAAGAGGCAGATATTCATAACTACAATGTTACCACTTCTGACAGGGCTGACCTATTTAAATCATTATGGTTTAACTGAACACTGTGCCAAAACTAGATTGAACTAATTTAATAACAGATACAGTTCCTTTGTACTACTCTTCTAATATGGAAAACCTTCTCTGCATTTTACTGTTACGCACGGCCGTTCACTGTGTTTACCTTCATTAAATTGGCTGAAAACAACACCAGGCTGCTACAGGGTCACTATACAGACCTCTACACACATCAGACTGGTCGGTTATAACTCTACTAAGGAGACGTCCGGTTACCAGAGCGCATTATAGCCTCTTTTCCAACTATGAGTCCAGTGATGTGACTGGCTGAGAGAGTATTTAATAATCACAGCACCCGCTGATCTATATTCACGTTCGCTCAGCTGTTTTGCACGTTGCGCTGCTGCACATATACTGTATGAACCAAAATAGAAGGTGCGCATGGAAGACGCCTAGAAGACCTTCCACCTTGCACTTGGCAGTTATTATGCAGCACCACAATATTTCATTTAAAATGCTATTTTGACACACATTTCCCCTTTGAAAAATATTGCCCCTCCTGTGATTTGAAAACTGCAGCAGGCCATACTGCAATTTAGATAAAATTTTGATTCATTGTGCAGCCCGACCTGAAAGTTCACCAACATTCAATTTGACGCATAGCGAAGATGTACACTGACCTGCTGTATGTTCACGTCATTGTAACATAAGTCTACCTGGCACAAAAGACAAAACGCGCTTCGGTGACGCAGTAACGCATTGGATTAATAACTGTAATATAATTACTGTTTTGTAAATTATAATCCCCTACACTACTCGTTACTATAGAAAGTCATGATATTACAGTAATGCATTACTGGTGGTATTTATCTGTGGGTGTTTCACTAGGAACTCAAACAAAAAGAACACTTTGTTTTGCTGATTATTACTGTATGCACCCCTATACTATTTATTAATTTACTTATTTTTGGTTTATTTACTTATTAAGACACTATTACAATGGTCTATTCGTGTCTCTGTTTTTGGTTGTACAATTAAAAAAAAGAAAAAGTGGATAATCAAGTTAATTAGCGCAGAGAACCAATGCAAATGTCTAATGAAGAGCTAATTCATCATCATGATAAATACTAGAATAATGTTAGTGAGTGTCATGAAACTCCACTGGGTTGGCTAGCTTTCTTCCAACACAGATTACAGGCCCAGGGGAGACTTTGGTGAGCCACAAATCTCACAGTGAGCCATGTAATCTCTGAGTCATCATCAGTGCTGATCAAGAGCCGTATTGACACCTGCAGATATACAGTATCATGGTCACTCTTTGCTTCGGAGCAGCACAAATCCTACTTATTGCATCTTTAAATTGGGTCAAAATGAGTTTTTACATGACAATATGAGTGGATGAATAATGTGTAAAATGTATTTGGTTTCATCTTCTACCTTTTCTCATGGACTCTTGCTTCACAACCGATTCCTCTTGTTTGCGAAGGTTCTCCTCGTTGAGGAATTGCTGTGGATAAAAAAGAAACATATGATGAGCATTCAGGTATTCAGGTGTTGATTGCAAGTGTCCATTTATAAAAGGTTTACCTGTTGCCGCAGCTGCTCATCATACCTCTGTCTGGCAAGTTTGTCTTGATATTGTGCCCTCTGGAGGTGAAACAGAAAATAATTCATTACATTCACATACTGTATATATCTTGTAGGTGAAACTTGTGTTTTATTTTAGTGTTGATTCCATACAGCCTGGTTTTGCTTTGTCTCCTCTGCCAGTGTTTTGCGTCGCTCCTCGCCCTGGAGGTGGATCTGCTCGCTCTTCAGCTGCTCCAAAGCCGCCTCATATTCCTGTTGGGGGAGTTTGTGGTTTGTGTTATATGCTTACTGACATCACGGTTTAGCCTGAGCACAGTATGAGTTGATCACACAATCACATCAGAGACGACAAAATCGCCCTCCTCCAAACACCTACTTTCACTTTACTCTGATGCTCCAGCTGTACAGTCTGCTCCTGCATGCGAGCCAGATCCAGTGCTTGTTTGGCATTTCCTGTTGAAATACAAAATAAATAAATAAATAAAAAACAGTGAGTGGTGCTGCTTTATTTATTCAACTATTTAAATTTTTAACCACCAGGATAATTATAGTTACACTTTTGGGTATAACATGCACAAGATGACGTGGACCCTGAGTCTGTTTGTAGACAGAACTGCAGAAATTTAAAAAGGGGAATGAATCAAATATACACTTGGTAAAAAAATACCCCCACACAGTGAACAGCTGTAAGCATGTTCATCTGCACATACATACTGACATGAAAGGCATGTCTATGTGGCAGAAGACAGGTGATGAACGGGGACACTTTGTTCCATCTGTGCTCCCTGACACGCCCACCAAAGCTGTCTATATAAGCTGCAGACTGTGTGGAGGTCACAAAGGTTGGCATGCTTCTTGCAACCATGTGCATATTTATAAGTAACTCAACACCCTCATTTGTTCTTTTCTCCCTCGACCTGCAAGCCAAACTCTATTTAAAAAACACCATCAAAATTACACATACTTCAGAACTACTTTAGACTAGTTTTCTGATAGTCACATAACATTAAAACAGATTAAACCAGTTGAAAAAGTTGAACTCTTATCTATATTGTGCTTCTAAGTTTGATAAATGTATGCCGAATTAAAGAATAACACCTGATAGTTTAGCAGTAATCATAAAACATAATATTTAAAGTGTGCAAATTTACCATTTTGAAACTTCACTTTCAACTTCGCATTTTTTGTGTTTAATTTGGCGTGAGGGACATTCATCCAAAAAGAACACAACGTACCGACATGGGAAAGTTTTTTTCCAGTCCATTAAATAAAATACTTATAAGCAAGTATGTATGTTATATGCTGGTAAGAAAAAAAATGAGTACACACTTGATTTGTCGAGGTCTCTTGCAGCTTTTGCAGCTCTCTCCAGTCCAGTCGGGTCAAAGTTGCTCCACTTGTCTCCTGGTTTGTCTCCCCCGGAGCCTCCTGCTGCACCGCCGGCTCCTTCAGCTGCAGCAGCCCGTATCTGCTCCTCCAGCGGCGGCGTGCTGGAGCTCTTCCCCCAGCCGAAGAGCCACGACATTCTGCCTCAAAAGTGTCCGAGCAACAGTTTGCACTACCGGACTGTAACTTTGAGTTTCAGAGCCTCTCCACGGTGGACTAGTCTAGTAAACCCATGCTTGCTTTTTTGGACCAGCGTCAAGTAGTTAGACACCAACAGGTGATAGAAACTTCCGGCCAAAACTTTCAAAATAAACAAGTATCGATTAAATATAGCCTGCAATATTTTACAATAAATACACAGTGAAACAGGAGGAGGAATGTATAGTTGATCAAGTTATAAATTATTATATAAAATGTCCCCTTCAATGCATGTTGTGAATACACTTGTCTGTGCAATATATCCTTGATGCAATATACACCTCAAGTGCAACTTTGTTTACATTTTATTTATTACATCTACCCTACCTATTTTACAAGTGCAATTACCTCTGTTTACATTACATCTATTTTTATATTTTATACTTCTAGTGTAACACTTCTGTTTATATTTATTCATTACATCTACTTTACCTATTTTATTTACTTTATAACTGTGTGTGTTTTACCTGTTATATGTTTAACCTGCCTCGTTTAGTCTTGTCAAGTATTTGTTTTAAAGCACTGACCAGAAGTGGCAACTGTGAATCTCGTTTTATTTAATACAATGACAACAAAGCTTTCTATTCTATTCTATTCTATTCTATGTTTTTATAGTTATTCATATGGCCTGTTATTCCATATATCCATGGCAGAATTATAGAGAATTAAAATAAACCTAAAGAAACAATATAAAAAAAATTCAGACAGATGTTTGTTTGTTTGTTTTACACTGAAATGTCAGTTTCTTTTTTTAAAAGTACTTTTATTTTGGAAAAGCATTTATTTCACATTACAGAATCAGTATTACTGCCAACATACTGCTAACATTGTGCACATTTAAAACAAGACTTTATGCAGTACAATTGACAACCTTTTAAATGCCTGGCTCCTCCAGAGGTAATAATTATTAACAGTTGAACAATTGAACATGGGAATCTTTCACCTTATACGCATACACACATATACAATACACATATACACACATACCCATACATATACACATAAATGGATAAAGAGTGGGTTGTTAAACGTGATAAAGTAGCCTAATATATATCACATTACGTTCTCCCTAAATTATTCTATCAAATTAGCTGAAGTCTGTGAAATGTCAGTTTCAACCTATGTTTGTTGAGTGGAGTGCTATACATCCAAGAAATAATCCCTTTATTTAGTTTTTTCATATGCTTTTATTCTGAAAATTTGAAACAATAAAATCACTTTAGGCTGCATCTGATACTGTCCAATATTGCTTATTAATGCTTAAGCCATGTATTATCATTGTGGGTCCAAGGGATCCTTATTATTGTATTGTTTATTTGTGTGATTGATAGATACATAGTTTTAAAATTCAGACTGAAAATAATAACATTAGACAACAATTTATCTAATGGGGAAACAGGAGTAATATATTTTAGGGTCTGAGCCAGGGGGATGTTTGGGCAGCCCTGTAGGTTGTGTGCACTAATATGATGAGGGGTGCAGATTATTTCTAATCTGGAGAGTGAATCATGAATGTTCAATTTTGTATACTATACAATCAGTTTTTCCCTCAACCTTCAAATTCATTACCATCTGAATAGCTTTATTGTGTACATCTCTGTCCCAGTGATGTCATGGATATTGAATGACAACAGACAGGCAGTCATTACATTACTACACTACATACATAAAAATAGACATAGTGTAATCACACAGAGTGGCTCCTATCTCTTTTATTGGCCTTTTATTAAGGCAACATACACTAAGCTAAGGGGTCTATCAAAAGTGACTGTTGATATTATTTAGATTAAAGTGATTTCTTTGGGGAAACTGGGCTATTGCAGCAAAAAATCAGTTACGGCATATTGCATATATATTTAATTTTTTTGATACTTTATTTTTTCCCTTTTTTCGAGGTTGTTTTCATATATGCAATTTACAGTTTGTAATTACAATAGTTTATAAACCAATTTTTTAAGTAGTTGAGCTTATAGACAAACTCATTAAGTACGCTAGAGAAAACAACTTCAACATTCAAAATTGAAATAAAATTAAGAAAAGAAATAATAATAATAATAATAATTATAATAATAATAATAATAATAATAAAAAGAAAGAATAGAATTAAAAAAAACACAACAAAAATAATAATAATAATAATACAAAAATGAGAGAGTAATAATAAATTAAATAAACAAATAAGTTAATAGAAAATAAAAAAGCCCCCCCCCCCCCTTTTATATGTGCACACATATTAATCATAGGTCTCATATATATTTTATAGGGTCAAAGACATATTGAGTAACTGCACACTAAGTATAACACAAGATCTAAAGTACTTCATTAAGATGGCCTGAAAATGATATATTGAGACAAAAAAGAAATTAATAAGAAACATGTACAGTATTAAAATATACCCCAAAATGGAATACATTCAGTAAAGGGCAGAAAAAAAAAATATATTTTTAAATCAATATAAATTCATTATCATCAAATAAGAATGATTGGGGGTAAAGTAAAATCATTATTATCATAAACCTGATCAAATTAATTGGATCAAATTAATTAGACCTGCATTAGCTCTGTATGTTAATTAGGGGTACATATATAAATATATAATCATTATATGTAACTGACCCTGGTTTCACAATGATGGTTGTGAAAGACATATGGTGCCTTCATGTGCTGTCGGATATATACGCAATTAATGGTTGTGAAGTGTGCATTTACGACCTAATTAAGTGAAGCATGTGTTTTTATATGGAAACATGACATATTCATGCTTTAGGCTAATTTTTATTCTCCAGCTGCGGCAAAAAAAACAACCTACGTGCCAGTTTGTGGTATGAAAGCCGGTTGAAAGAGCTGGGTGAGAGCTATGGTTGTTCTATACTATTGATGTGTTGGTCACGAACGAGCCGGTTCAAAGAGCCGGCTCTTTAATTGAAAGATAAGAGCCGGCTCCCGTCCGAGAGCCGTTTTTTTCTTTTTTTTCTTTCTTTAATTAATTGAAGGCAGAATGATAGGACGATGTTCTCCGCGCCACGGGCACTCCATGCACTGACTCTGACTGAATGTTGTGTTAATGACCAATCAGGTGATGACAGACAAGGATCATACCATCAAGCAGGGAGGAGAGGGGTGCGCGGCGCGCTGACGGTCTACAGGTACAGAGCAGGAGGGAGAGGAGGAGAGAAAGAGAGAGAGGAGTGCGGTGCGCGAATAGCAGACAAGATGAGTGACAGTCCGAAACAAAGCAGCATGTAAAATTATGGTATTCTGGACATTATAAGGTTTAGTATAATTAAATTGATTAATTTAAGTGATATATGTGCACACATACTAATCATAGGTCAAAACAGCTAAAGCTAAATTTGGCTGAATTATAAAAGGCAGAAGTGGTAAAACGAAGAGCCGTTTGGGAGCCGAAAGAGCCGGCTCTTCTTGGTGAGCTGAGCCATATGATCTGGCTCACTAAAAAGAGCCGGAATTCCCATCACTATTCTATACATCCATGGTGGGAGTTCGTGAAGGCAACGCAACAGCAGCGAACACTCCAACGTGCTTACGTCACGCGGATGCACGTAGAGGGCGTGGCTTAGGCCTACATAGAAGGTAGTTGAGACAACAGTGAGCTGTCCTGTCTGCTCTGTAGAGGAGTTAAAGCTACTACAGTCACAAGAAAACAGAAAGATGTCTGTGGTTAGCTGCGCCTTGAGCCGAAATGTTTTGGCTATAAGAAACTCTGGCATGGTGGTGAGTACAACATATTTTATTCAGTAACAGACATCTTTATCTTTAAGAAATGTGTATGTTATTGTGTGTTTGTGTTGATTTATTGACCTTTAGGTTTATTCTAGGCTACAGTGAATCATCCCAAAGTGTGTTAGGTAGTTTTGTCATCAAACGACCTGTAAAAACACACCCTGCTCCCAGGCTATATGTGTGTAAATGTCTATTGAAGAAGCTTATTCTAGTATCATCTGCTTCACTGTAAAGTGTAAACTACATTAGTAATATTTACATTCAGCAAAACAGTCCATTATCAATATACTATAATAAATGCTTAGTAAACCTATGCATTGTGCATGAGCTGAGCTGTTGTACAACCCCATCCCATTAAAGCATTATATATATATATATATATATATATATCAAATCTAAACATTTAGGGTGCACAAAGATGTGTTTACTACTCACAACTGTATAGATATATTTAAGTTATTGTGCTGAAGTCCACTTTTCATTGTCCTCGTAGAGTCAGTTAAGTAACTCAAAGACTGTGCAGTGATGTAACACTCTCATGTTAGTTCATCCAAGCTGCCACTAGAGGGAGACTCCATACCTTCTTATGAAATGGAATAAACTGCATTATACTGTATAACTTATAGTATAACTGGCCAAAACATGACACAATATAATATTAATTTCTGCTCTGAAAGATTCAAACTGTAGTTCTTACAATTTACAATATCTATATTATGTTGTGTAGGGTACATGATGTGGTTTTTAAAGGCTTTCGTTGAAATTATTTTATTATTTTTATTGTTTTGATTTTATTGCACCTTTGTTTTATTATGTTAGTTCGCCTCTTCCTTTTACTGTAAAGCCCTCATTGTTAATCACTTAATGTTTCCTCTTCATGGTGTGTTATTATAACTCTATTGTATTATGCTTTATTGGCATTCTATCTGACTTATATGAGATTACTTCTGATATTTTCATCTTCTTTTTTTAATATATGAGGTTATTCGCTGTACTTAAATTTCACCTGCTTTATATGAGCTTATTTCTCTTATTTATCCACGTTACCTACCCATATGAACTATTTATTTTATTCTGCATCTGTTTATGTATGGGCTCAGTGCTGATTGATACATGTGCTCTCATTTTTTATTATTATTATGTAAATTTTTTTAACCTGGAAAGCATTTAATGCCTAAACTAAAATTATTATTAATATTACTACTATTATTAATATTATTATTATTATTATTCATAATGATTATTATTATATTAGATTCATGAAATACAAATAAAGCTTAATATTTGTAGTTGTTTGCATGAGTTGATGTAATAGTACAAGTAGTATCCTCTGGTGTTACAGGATCAAATTACCAAGTGCTTCCCATTTTAGACTCAGTCGACATAAACAGCAACTAGGTCACATGATGACGTGTTCTGTTGTACATAACTCTTGCATTTATTGCTCTTTATTTTACTAAAAGAAAGTGCTTTTAGTAGAAGGAATGAAAGAAAAAAACACTTGGAGGAAATAAAAATTGAAAAAAGTGTAGAATCTCCATGTGATACTTCTGTGGGAGCCATATATCCTGCCTCACTTGTTTATTATCTGTGATACAGATGGTACGGCACGCCCAGACGGCCGCTGCCCCGGCTCCTGAATCCAGGATCAAGAAGTTCCAGATTTACCGCTGGGACCCAGACACCGCCGGAGACAAACCACGAATGCAGACATATGATATTGATCTTAACACGTAAGTCATAACCGGGTCCATGAACGGAACATTGTTGAGCTGTATTTTTCTTTTTACACAAATCAAAGTTATAATCTATTGACCTGTTCCTGTTGATATATAGCTGTGGTCCAATGGTCCTGGATGCCCTCATTAAGATCAAGAATGAAATTGACCCCACACTCACATTCAGACGCTCCTGCCGTGAAGGTAAGAAATAAATCTAGATTCAGCTTGCACATAAAAATTTCAACAATTTCCACTCAGATAAAAAACAAATGAAACATATGAACTGGTCTGTTTAAATTAACCTTTGTGCCAGATGTCAGTGACCCATTGATTGCGTATTCCTTCAGGTATCTGTGGCTCATGTGCCATGAACATAAATGGAGGCAACACACTGGCATGCCTTAACAAAATTGACACCAACACAAGCAAACCGACCAAAATCTACCCGCTTCCACACATGTATGTGGTCAAAGATCTGGTGCCTGTAAGTATTGCAAGAGTAGAAAGTTTAATGTGCTACAGCAGGTGATCATGAACTGTGTGAATGTCGCATGGATTTAAAAAAAGCAATCGTATATGGTGCATTTATTGGTTGTTTGAGTTCTCCCTCCTATGATTTCCACCAGGACATGAGCAACTTCTATGCACAGTACAAATCCATCGAGCCCTACCTGAAAAAGAAGGATGTAGCTCAAGAAGGGAAGGAGCAGTATTTCCAGTCGGTGGAAGACAGACAAAAACTGGTAAATAAACCAACGTCTTACTGTAATAAATACAGACCTGATGCTGTGGCAGCCATGTTAGAGATCTTCATATCTTGGCCACAGTGGTCATTTCATCACTTTCACACCACAGAACTGGTCAGCCGACCTGTCTTGTGTCCGATGTATTACTATTATTATTAATCATAGTCTTCTTAACCCAACAGGACGGCCTGTATGAGTGCATCCTCTGTGCTTGCTGCAGCACCAGCTGTCCCAGCTACTGGTGGAACGGAGACAAATACTTGGGACCTGCTGTCCTGATGCAGGTGGGTAATCAGATTTAGTTATGAGATGCAGTTCCAATAAGTCAGATATTTGATGTGGTAACAGGAGTTCATAGCAAAATGAAGGGCCAGGTGAGCCTGTAATGCTCATTGCAAACCACAGAGAAAACTTTGGTAGATCCACTAGTGAGGCAAATAATGTGACGTTTAGCCTGAAGGTGGTGCCAGACCAAAGGCCATGTTGTTAGTATTTAATGAGATTGTAAGCGGAGTACCTCGAAAAATACAATATACTACCTGGAACACGTACCAAAAGCCTACAAAAGGAGGAATTATATATTTTTGGGATCCTGAGAATTATAGCACTCAAACAAATAACAAGAATTTGGAAAAAATTGGAACCTCCCAACGTCAACAAATGTCTGGAAACAGTAGAAGACAGATATAGTATGGAAAAGGTAATTTATAAAATCAATAAGTATGAAAGGTTTTTGGAAACATCAAATTAAACCTTTTTTTTCCTGGTTATCATTTTCGTTTTTTTCATGATGGAGCAAACAGCAGATGACAACTGTGCTCCTTTATCCCACAGGCATACCGGTGGATGATCGACTCCCGTGATGAATTCACAGAGGAACGTCTGTCTAAACTTCAGGACCCCTTCTCTCTCTACCGCTGCCACACCATCATGAACTGCACTAAGACGTGTCCCAAGGTACTTTGATAGCGTTCTCACACACACACACACACATCATCTCGCAGAGTTAATGGAGTTTAAGTTTCTCACTGTCACGTTTGACACACAGGGACTCAACCCAGGAAAGGCCATCGCAGAGATCAAGAAAATGATGGCGACGTACAAAGAGAAGAAAGCAGCAGCTTTGTGAAAATCCAGCTGGAACCAGGAACTTTAGCCTAAATCAGCACCTTTTTATGATTTTCATAAGCGTGTGGATGTGTGCAAATGTGATTTTATGAGGGAGATAAAGACAGGAAATTGTGAGAGAAGGGCGCTGGAAAGAACTGTTAAGCAAAATCTTTTGAGTGATGCAACATGTTGGACCACACCTCTGCTATCTGTCTGCAAAGTGAAAATACTAAGCTCTGTTGTAAAAATTGTAGACTGTAAATAATTAAATATGTGTTCATTAAAGATGTGCTGGGCTCATGATGGAAACTAAATAAATGTTTTTGGATGAGGAAAGAACAAATGACTCTTTTGTTGATTGTCTTTGCAACTTACATTGCAATAAACAATATTGAAGCCGCTAATGGGACATGTTTAATTGCTGAAAAGGTCATTTTCACAGTAGACATTTTGACTTGTCAAATTAGTGGAATTAGTAACATTAATAATGACTGCATCCCATTAACTTGAGCCAGTTCCAGGGCTCGGGTAGTATCCATATTCACTCACTGACATGGTTTTATGTTGTTATTACACCTGTGCTTTTACTGCTTCGACAAAGCAAATCAGTCTGCTGGGGAAAAAGGCTCTGTTGGAATGTGGTCACTTTTTGTATTTGTTGAACTGGAGAGCTGCATATAAACAGGAACTCTACAGTAACAAGATTAATATTACAGTTCATGTAACACAAAAGTTGTTCTATAAATGGCTGATAATAAAGCTACAAAACATTAGTAAATGGTTCTAAGTTTAAACATATCAGCACTTCACGATGGAGTATTAGGGCCACATTGAGGGAAAATAATAAATCAGATTTCAAGAATAAAGTCATATTACGAGAACAAAGTCAAAGGTTTATGAGAAAGAAAGTCGTAATATTACGAAAATAAAGTCATAATATTATAAAATAGTAATTTTACGAGTTATTTTCTTTTTTCCCATAAAGTTATGACTTTTTTCCCTCAATGTGGCACTAATACTCTATAGTACATTTGCACTCACTGCATCAGACTTATATACTATATACTTAGACTATAAACTGTGTTACCTTCATCACAATGATCAAATATTTTGCAGCTCCAGACAGATTTTTTTATTTATTTTTTGCCTAAAATGGCTCTTTTGATAGTAAAGGTTGGTGACCCCTGGTATATACAGTAGGTGTCAGGCTGGCCCACCAAACATTTGAGTGAAGCTGGTGTGGTGCTTTTTATAATGTTGAGGGTTGTTTGTTTGCTAATGGAAATAATACTAATTTAAATAAATTTAATAATTTTATTTATTAATTGACAAAGAAACATTCAAATAAAACCACTATAATCAAACGTATAAATACTATAATAATTAAATCTATTGTTATATAGAGAAAACGATCTGCTATATGGAGGAACTTAAAATGTTGTAAACGATACGAATGTAGCAGGGTTGGTACTATCCTGACGGTGTTTCTACTCTTTGGCACGTTCGCGTCTCTTTTGTCCTACGTGACTCTCCGTAGTAGAGTGTTTGTTTGTAGCTGTAATACCTCAATGTTTGTGAAAGGATCTCGTCTTTCTGGTTCAGGAGACAGTCTGTCATGTAGGTTTCGATGGTGTGAAGGAAGGTAACGTTTAATGCGAAGGCTGTGGTCGTGAGCAGAGAGGATGGAGAGCCCCGGTGAGTGTGTTTGAATGCTGTTAACGAACCTTCACACATGAAGATGAACAGATGTTATCTTTGATGTTCGCTTTAAAACCAGACAAGACAAGTAGGGTGGTAGTTGGTTCTGAGCTGACAGATGTTGACTGACTGCAGGTGTTATAGTGGCAATAACCCCCAGAATAGAGGACAAAATGTACGTTATTAGCCCTTTCTTTGTTTGGTAGAACTAACTAACATACTAGCTGTATGCTGTTTAATATACAGTTTATATACTGTATATTATACAGTTTATATATTGTATATTATTATTATGGAGTATATATACTATATATTGTAACTGTATATTATATATTATATATTATTATACAGTATATATACTGTATATTATTACTGTATGTATACTGTATATTATTATTGTATATTATATATTATTATTATACAGTGTATATACAGTATATACACTGTATATTATACAGTGTATATACTGTATATTATTACTGCATATTCTATATTATTATACAGTATATATACTGTATAAAACTAATAATATAGAATATACAGTATATATACTGTATATTATTACTGTATATTCTATATTATTATACAGTATATATACTGAATAATTATACAGTATATATTTTGTATATTATTACTGTATATTCTATATTCTATATTATTATTTTATACAGTATATATACTGTTTATTATACAGTATATATACTGTATATTCTATATTTTATATTAGAAATAAAAATATATTAAAAATATTTGTTCCTTAACAAAATGTGAGGAAAAATGAGAGTTAATCGTGGACATGAAATTTTAATATTGTCCCATGCCTAGTCTATACAATCCTACTGCCTTACTAATACAGGTATTAATTAGGGATGGGCAATATATCGATATTATATCGGTATCGTGATATGAGACTAGATATCGTCTTAGATTTTGCATATTGTAATATGGCACGAGTGTTGTCTTTTCCTGGCTTTAAAGGCTGCATTACAGTAAAGTGATGTTATTTGCTGAACTTACTAGACTGTTCTAATATTTGTCTTTTACACTTAGTCATTATAGCTCTCATTGTGTAAATATTTAGTGAAAGCACCATTCCTACAATATCGTTACAATATCAATATTGGGTTATTTGTTCAAAAATATCATGCTATTTGATTTTCTCTCTCAATTAGAGCATGACTGAAAAATCTGCCTTTATTAGCTTCAGGGTTGACGTATATGTTGGACGATAAGTAATTGCAGTAGAGATGACTAACATTAATAGAGCCAGATACTGGTTTGACGAGTGACGCTGGTGTGCTGCTATTTGATGTTGTTTTTGCATCCTCAGCACAGATGACGGTCTGGTGTCTGTCAAAGTCATGTGTGGAAACTCGTTTCCCTTTTTTTGACATCGTGGAAATTTTGCCCTGTAATGGTCTGACTGAAGATGAAACGGAAAGCCTGGACAGGTCATTGGCCAGAGCAGGATTTATAAAGTCATATTTGTAGGGATATAATGTCCATTGTGGCCTCTCTCCTCCAAATGTAGCTGGCCCTTTGAACAGTTATTGATTGCTGCCTGGGACGAATGTAAGTTTAAAAGGGGCATAATTATGACTTTAGATGGCTTTTGAGTCTATTTAGGTGAAGTATGTACATGAATTGGTTACGTGAAATCAGCTGGAATTCAATACCACTTTAGAGATTAAGGAAATACTGGCTGCTATGGTGTAGCTTTATTGTCAAAGTATTTAAGCAGATCTTTCCAAATAGTCTGACCCACAGAAACCCAAAAGGAATGATCTTTTTGGGTAGAGATTGGCCAAGTTACCACAAAGCAAGCATGTGATTTGGCAAAATAACTCACATGTAGTCACATTAGCCTCGATGAGCTTTCACATGATTATTATACTACAATCATCATGTGTTGTGTTTTATGCCAAAACAGATGACTCACTTCTTCGGTTTCCTGTGCAGTGTAATATGAATGTGTGTTCTGGTGTCCTTTATCATGAGGAAAGTACTATCTTGTGTGTACACAGACACAAATTTCCCTTTTTTCCGCACAAATTTCAACAATATATTTTTCGTGAGTTTTCATACGAATGTCCAGCACCACGTCTTTTCAAAATAAACTACTTAGGTTAAGGAAAAGATCAACTTGGTAAGGCTTAGGTCAGCCCCCTCGCTCTGACATCCCTCCATTAATGCATGTATATAGGTCCTGTTTGTGCATGTGTGTATTTCGGGCCTGTGTGTATGTTCTATGTAAAAATAACAGAGTGTAAAAATTGAATTCCCCCTCGGGATTAATAAAGTGCCTTTCTTCTTCTTCTTCTTCTTCTTCTTCTTCTTCTTCTCCTTCTCCTTCTCCTTCTTCTTCTTCTTCTTCTTCTTCTTCTTCTTCTTCTTCTTCTTCTTCTTCTTCTTCTTCTTCTTCTTCTTCTCCTTCTCCTTCTTCTTCTTCTCCTTCTCCTTCTTCTATTATAGTTGCAGTACAAAATACAACTTGGATGTTAACTAGTTGTGTACTCTAAGTTTACTACTCTTACATTTAAAGTATATTTAAAAGTATACTTTTATAAACTAAAAAGTGGGCCTATTTAGTACACTTACAAGTATACTACTAGTACATTGATATTAGTATAGTTATTACATAAAGTATATTTGGGAATACACTTGAACTAATTATTTTTTGTAAGGGTAATAAGACTGACCGACCGCAGCCAACACTATTTTGCAAGACGGGCCTCACTAGATATAACTTTGCGCTTTTGGTGCTTCCATGTAGTTTGTGTTGGAATCTGAGTCTGAACAGCGTAGCCTCATGTGAGCGCTCATGGGACACCGACCCGGATTGATTAATACGTGTAAGAAGTTACAAACAGTCCCTTTAAAGAAAACTTATACATATACTAAAAAATAAAATGTACTTTCATGAACAAAAAAGTGGGCTACACGTATATAACTAAAAAGTATACAAGTTCACTTGTAGTTCATATTATATTTGCAGTACAAAATACAACTTGGATGTTAACTAGTTGTGTACTCAAAGTTTACTACTCTTACATTTAAAGTAAAGTAGTAAAAGTAAGTACTTAAAAGTATACTTTTATAAACTAAAAAGTGGGCCAATTTAGTACATTTACAAGTATACTACTAGTACATTGATACTAGTATACTTATTACATAAATACTTTATGTATTAAGTAGTAGTATACTACTTGGGAATACACTTGAATAGTATAATTATTTTTTGTAAGGGTGATAAGACTGATATGTTGGTGCCAAAGGGATTAAAACTATAAAGTATTGGTTCAACTTGGATGTTAACTAGTTGTGTACTCAAAGTTTAGTACTCTTACATTTAAAGTATACTGAATATATTATATATATACATATATATTATATTATTATACTGAAAAGTACAGAAGTATATTTGGCTAAGTACTATAAGTTAACTTAAAGAAAACTTACACATATACTAAAATATAAAGTGTACTTTCATAAACGAAAAAGTGGGCTACAAGTATATAACTAAAAGTATACAAGTTCAAGTATACAAGTATACTTAAAAGTATACTTTTATAAACTAAAAAATGGGCCAATTTAGTACACTTACAAGTATACCACTAGTACATTGATATTAGTATACTTATTACATAAAGTGTATTTGGGAATACACTTGAACTAATTATTTTTTGTAAGGGTAATAAGACTGACCGACCGCAGCCAACACTATTTTGCAAGACGGGCCTCACTAGATATAACTTTGCGGTTTTGGTGCTTCTGTGTAGTTTGTGTTGGAGTCTGAGTCTGAACAGCGTAGCCTCACGTGAGCGCTCATGGGACACCGACCCGGATTGATTTATACGTGTAAGAAGTTACAAACAGTCCCTTTAAAGAAAACTTACAAGTATACTAAAAAATAAAATGTACTTTCATGAACAAAAAAGTATACTAGTTCACTTGTAGTTCATATTATATTTGCAGTACAAAATACAACTTGGATGTTAACTAGTTGTGTGCTCAAAGTTTACTACTCACTCTTACATTTAAAGTTTACTTAAAAGTATACTTTTATAAACTAAAAAGTATATTTTTTTAAACTAAAAAGTGGGCCAATTTAGTCCCAAGATGTAATGAATTAGTACACTTACAAGTATACTACTAGTACATTGATATTAGTATAGTTATTACATAAAGTATACTTGGGAATACACTTGAACTATATAGAGTATAATTATTTTTTGTAAGGGTAATAAGACTGATATGTTGGTGCAAAGGGATTACAACTATAAAGTATTGATGTTTGTCTGCCTTCATCTGTCAGGTGTTTGATGTTGTCATAGTTATAAACAAACCATTAATTGATCATATTATCATGATAATTTATAACAGAACTGTTCGTCTTTGCTTTGATGTCAGACATGGCTTCGGGGAATCACTTTAAAAGCCGGTTGAACGAGTATTCCCAGGTATCAGGCCTCACAGCCTCTCAGCCTCTCAGCCAGGTATCAGACTCACCGCGCTCAGGTAGATCAGGAAGGTGGGCTGCAGCTGCTGCAGGAATCTGGAGAGAGGTGTGCTAGTGAGCTGGATATCTGCTCTCTCTCTAGTCTCTATCTTTATCATTTCGGGGATATATTTATTATAAATTAACGGTAAAATTGACGGTAAGCTCATTTGTTTTCTCCTTAAATGTGTTTTTAACGGTTTTGTTTCAGATCTTTGGAAGCGGAAGTTAGCATCCGGTTAAACAAACAACTCACTTTCCTCCACGTATTCTTTAATCTCCTCTGTACTGTTAATATATGGACTTTACTGTGAGTTTATAGCAATACTTTATGTAGTATTTTACTGATGTTAAACTGGGATTTGTTATGTGGAGGAGTTACAAATATTAAGTCTTTTACTTTACAACAAAATATCAAAGAATAAAGACTATTTAGTGGTATTTTCTTTTTAATTCATAAGCGACACGTTATATACTTCTTGTGAATATAATCCATGTAATCTTATTTCCATATATTATATGTATTTTGTATCATTGTTAACGTCTTATTTTGAAAACCGGACGTAGTCACACGTTTATCCTTCCGCTAACTTCACGTCACTCTTTGATCCTGTCTCTTAATACATCTATGGTTTCGGTGCCGTTTGACTTCACCGTCGGATCATTTGGCCCCAAACACATAAAGTAATAAGAGGAAACGCCCTTTTGTTTTCCTAACCCGTGAGAACCAGCTCATTATGTTGTTATCCTGAGATAACAAAGCGTGTTTCCTCAAGATCACGAGTTAATGAGTCCTCTTAGAATGACTCTGGGCCATTTGCAGAGGGATTATCTGAATTGAACATTAAAAGACACAGTTTTAACTACTTACACAGACTATGTAGTTGTGCTGTAAAGTTTTAATTGGTGTCTGACTGATAAGTGAAGCTTATGAGCTCACCTTTGCTCAGTTTAGGCACATTGCACTACATGCAGTTGTGGAGCGAATACTCATATTGTTTACTTGAATAAAAGTATTAATAAAACAGTAAAAAATACTCCTCTACAAGTAAAAGTCCTGTTTTAAAAATGTGACTCAAGTAAAAGTATTATCATTTAATGTAGTTAAAGGGACTGTTTGTAAGAATCAGAAATGCTTGTTAACAGCGACACCTGTGGCCGTTAAATCAACGAAAGTCAGCGTCGGATTCGCGCTTGTGCTCGCTCTAAATAGACATGAACGAGCATCACTCAAAACAGTGAGGCGACACACGTCAGCTAAAACCACAATATCACTCTATATTTCACCTGCTTGGCAGTAATGTTAGCTGACCAGACAAAGGTCTCTCCATGAATCAATGCTGAACCTAGTGTTGACTTTTCCTGCCTCAGCCTCCCGACCGCGGCCGGAGGGAACAGGGTAGACACCGGCACCCGGTCGAAGACGATAACGTTTCTCGCTGCGGAGCCCCGTCACTTCACAAGACACAAAACCTCTGTTGGTCTGGAGGAGCTGCAGCATTTATTTCTGCACAAACGTCCACTGTACGTTCACTAGATATTCTCAGAGCTATGAAGTCTTCTGCAGTGTGTAGTGTGTGCGCATGCATGTGAGGTGGAGCGAGCTGAGTGAACTCTGTACTCTGTATGAGCCAAAACCCAGGTATTGATTAGGGTATCGGGACAGAAAAAGTCAGATCGGTGCATCTCTACTACTGCTACTCTATTTTACTCTACTACTCCATCTGCAACATGAACTCAACTTGTTGCAGCTTTTGAGCTTTACATTGTGTGTTTTGTCAGTACAGTATTGACTTTGAGGGTGTTTGTGTTGTGCTGCTCAGATCATGTCAATATTGTAACAGAGGAATTGTCTGTTCTGCAGGTAGTGTGGTGGAGCCGCAGAGCGGACTCCCCTCACCCTGTCCACGAGACCCCCTGCTCAGTCCTGACTCACACATGGTAAGAACCTCCATGACAATGGCCACAAACAAGTGTGTCAAATGATGTTTGCATTAATGAGTTAGATATGGACAAAGAGGAACAAGTAGGGGGAAATACAGCAGTCTTTGTTGACAGATGTAGTGATAGTGTGCTTCGCTTGATGTGGTGTGAAAACATACAGTAAGGGCAATATGATGATATGAACCATCAAACAAAAAAAATTCTATCGTTTATATTTTTGTTATTGTAATGTCGAAAAACCAGTGGCCGACCTGAGTTACAACAATATTTATGTCAGTTGGACGGCGCTTTATTCATTTTTTCTCTATAATTTCAATCGAAACTGTTCTATTGTTTTTACAATAAAGTTCTTAATGAAATGAGAAAATACTCAGTACATTTTATTTGTCAAGTATTTAATTCACACAGGAGTATACAAACTTAGACATTACAATGTGGTTATTTCAGATAGACAATTTATTTATTGAATTAGCAGAAAACATGCTATATCATGATATATATATATATATATCTCTTTCGTTATCGAGATATGAAATGATCGGGATGGAAGATGTTGGCCATGTTGCCCAGCCCTAGTTACAATGACACCTGTAGATGTAGAACTCAGAGATATAGACAACATTTTCTGTCACGTTTGGTTCATCATCACTGTTGAAAGCCGCCGTCACAATCGGGCTTCATTTTATCATCTAATATGTGTGCTGATCAGCTGTATGGAAATGAACCTTTGTTTGAATCTGAATGGACTGTGTGACTCCTTTGCCCCATCAGGATGTTCGGGGGTATAAGTGGGTGTGCTGGCGGGTGTGGTTGTGTCGTCTGGCGGCCGTGCTGTCCTTGGGTCTCCTCCTGCTTGTGTTTCACTGGCGCCCGCGGCTCGCTGTCCTCTTCCGCTGCTGCTCCTGCTCTCTGGCACTGGCAGATATTCTGCTAATAAGAGTGAGAAAATAAATTCATTCCTACTTTGATTTAAAACCCACTTGACACCTGGCATTATTACTGAAACTGGATATCGCTTAAAGTTGCAAGAACTGACCTGCGTTGTAATATATAAAATGTTATAATGTGTGCAACAGGTGACTGTAAAAATAACATAAGTTATAGCATAACTAATAATAATTAAACATGATTAATTATCATTTTATTGTTTAACATTAAAATAACTAATAACTAAGTTTAATTACCCTACCATCTGTTTGATTCACACGTCCTCACTGGGTGGAACGCTGGATTAAGATGTTAAGATGTGTATTTATACCTTGATTCCATCCTTTGCTTCGTATTTGTTGGTCCTGTCTCCTGTGAGATGGAAAAGAGGACCATGTCTATTGCCGTATTCTGTGTTGTGCTCTGATTCACTGCATATCTTGGTTGTTCGAGTGCCTACAATAGTTTCCAGCAATCACATACTCTATGTATCTGTGTCGTTTTCCCTTCCAGGACAGTTTTGACCAGCATCATGTGGTGGAGGTCCTCACAGAGGAGATGGAGGACGGCAGGTCAGCTACATGTCTCTGTCCTCTGACAGCATCACCTTTAGCCTTATGCAACACTAAGCACATATCTACGAAAGGTGGAACTAACAAAAAATGAATTGCTAAAAATGGAGGTGATGAAAATGCAGACAAATAAAAAAAAAATGGAGACGTAAAAGTGGACGTTAGCTGAAAAATGGAGTGATAAATTATCAAGTGATTTCATTAACTTGACTAAAACAGTCATGTTTCATCATTTTCGCCATCTTCCATTCATCATTCACAACAATAAATGGCCATTTTATCATTTAAGGGAAGTGGCCTCAACGGTGGTACGGTGTATCAAAAAATAATTGAAGAAAGGGGAAGTGATGGAAATGCTTACGAATTGATAATGGCAGTGATGAAATTGTATGTGAATTAAAAACTAGAGTGATAAATTGTCAATTGATTTGATAAACTTGGCGTTTTATTTGAAACGGTGTTGCTCAGATAATCAACTGACCCCAACGGACATTTATCATTTACAGCACGCAATTTTGAAAAAGTTGAGAGTAGAGCGGTTCGCTGATTGTTCTTTTTTTTTGATAGGGTGATAATCAATTCATTTGATAGTTTATCACTCCAATTTTCATTTCACCTTCATTTTTATTAATTAATTTTTGTTACTTTCAGCCCTCATACATATCTGAGAAAACTGAAGAAAACTGTATGCTCTATGCTCTACGCTCTACTTAACTTGGGTTGTCCCTTTCAGTTTGGAGTTGTGGACAGAGCTGGAGGACAATGAATGGAGAGATACAGTTCAGCTGCACAAGGAGGAGGTAAGGAAGAAGGGAACGTTTGGCAGAATAATGTGCTGAGTCAACTGATCTTCTTTCCCAGACTGAAAGTGACCATTATTGTGTTACAGAAAACACTGCTGCGCTACTACCTGTTTGAAGGGCTGCGCTACATCTGGCTGGAGAGGAAAGGAGCTTTCTGTCTTGTCAGGTACCGAAACAGGAAAACACAGGAACACAACACTGAGCAGCTAGACCCAGCCTGTATATCTGAATACTTTCTGCTCATGCTTAGTTATGTATTCAATGTATAGCTAGAAAGTCAAATATTTCCTTTTTATCAATCATAATGTTGAATTTCTTCGGTCTTCGTCTGTAGTGTCCTCAATGAGGACTGGACCTGCAAGGACCTGTATGGCTTCCAAAAGGGCCTGAGTCACCTGGAGCAGAGCTTGAGGTAGGAAAAGATGCATGAATGGAGAAATAAACTGATTCTCTCTTTGCATGCAGTATAAATGTGTTATTTTTGCATATACTGTTTGAATATTTCTGCATATTGGGGTCCCTAAACAGTTTTGATTTGCATAAATTGGGTATCACTGTAAAGCTGAGACTCTTGAGGATCCATTGAGCCCAACTGTATTCATGTGTGATGATGTTAGTCCCCATAGTAGCCATTTCATTGACGTGAGACCATTTTTGGAAACTTGACCTCACTGTATAAAATGACCTGTGGTGACCTCTAGGATAATCACAACCACATGCAACTTTACATCCACAAACTACAGACCTAGAGCATTCAGAGGATGGGTGGCTTTCCTAGGTAGATTGACAATAAGGGGGTTTCTGTGCAGTTTCCAGAACAGAAGTGCTCGCCATCCAATCGCTGAAAAATGCAATTCTTGCAGAAATCTCCAAAAGTTTTTGATGCCAATTATTTCTGATTTATGACTAGAACAACTTGACACAAGTGCTGGGTTGCATCTTAAAATTAATCTTCAGGTTCTCAGCTTTCAGATGATGTACACCACTTCTATGTGACATCTACTGCTGACCTGCTATCTCCCCCTAAAGAGCCCCTGTACCCCCCTAAAAAAGACAAAAATGGGACTATTGTAAAGAGGGGTGGAGCGGAAGAGGTTAATCTCAGAGGGCATTCATTGATGACATAAATTCTTTCAGGAGACGCATGTATGGGCCCAACCTCATTGATGTGCCTGTGAAGTCTTACATGGAGCTGCTGTTTAAGGAGGTGAGTCTTTTATACCGCCTGGCTCAGATTGATTTCTTAATGATGGTTGAATGTTTGAATTGATATTTTATTCAAAGAGCAGGTGATGTATCAAACTGAACCTTCTGTCTCTCTCTTTATCTGCTCCTTTAGGTCCTCAACCCCTACTATGTGTTCCAGGTGTTTAGCATCACCCTGTGGATGACCGATGAGTATTACTATTACGCCGTTTGTATATTTATCATCTCCGTTTTCTCCATCGGCATCTCACTTTGTGAGATTCGCAAGGTGAGCCTGTAGTGGGATACTTAACCTGATTATAATCTGTTGTGTGTTGAGCTCTGGATATGGCTGTAAATAATATTATATAAACCTTACTCCGCAGCAAAGCATCACTCTTCGCAACATGGCCCAGTTTGTCACAAATGTCACAATACGGAGAAACTCGGGAGGTGAGTTTTTACAAATATATTCTTTCTTGAAGTTCCAGAAAATGTTCTATGTGGATTTGTTATTTGATTGATATTAACTTGAGTTCTGCAGTAATGTGCTTCATCTGAAGGCAGAACAGTGGCAGAAATATAAAAAAAAACATTATGATCTAAAGGCTTTTGGCACAGAGAGAGTTTTAGCCTGCTAAAAGAAGGCAGATTGCATCAACAAAACACTTTGGACCACTTTGGTTTCCTGACAAGTTGAGGGGTTGGTGAAGAGGTTTCATGTAGAGATAAATACCCATAATTTGATTCGGGTCAGAAAGAGTAACAGATGGTTTTGATTTGTTAACGGATACTGTACCCAGGTGTTGTGTGAGATGGTAGACAATAATAATTGCCATGTATTCTCCATAAATAAGTGCATCTCTAGAACCGCCAATGTTTTAGTTCCCTTTTTCTCACACCTGAAAATCAAAAATAGTCTTTAGTAGAACATTAGGCTGTAACACTTTATAATATCCATCATTTATAACCATCATGAATTATCCCAATTCATTGTCTAAGGAGCAGCTCCACACTTTATACCCTATGCCATCACAAGTTTGAGACTTACTACTCTATGTTTTGGATTTGGGAGAGAGTTGTTCATGTTTATTAATATTTTTGGACTGTCTTAGACCAAAGGAATAACATGTAATTATGTATTTTTGAAAATGGAGGTAGTTCTCCTTTTTAAGAGAAAAAATAAGAGAAGTCAACTCCAGATGCACCAAACGTTCTTAACCATCTAAATCTGCTCTTACCAGGTGTGCTGAATGATAAATCCCAACGTGATTACAAATGGAATAGAATAGAAAGCTTTATTGTCATTGTACATGGTACAACGAAATTTGGAGGCATCTCCAGCTCAGTGCAGTTAAAATTAGATGAATAAAAACAAACAGACAGCTACAATACGCAATCATTCCTCCATTTTACACATAACATTCACAACATTCACAGTACCCATTCGTTCCCCACATGATACACATCTATTTGGAGTGCTTCCCCAGATCAGTGCAATTAAAAACTGTGTTTAAATAGTGTAGCTATTTCACTAAAAAAAAATAATAATAATAATTATTGTACAAGTATGAGGTGTTTACTGTTATTATGGCCCAGGGAAAGAAACTGTTTGTGAGTCTGGTGGTGCGAGCTCTGATGGACCTGTAGCGCCTGCCGGAGGGCAACAGGTTAAATAGGTGTTGTGCTGGGT
Source organism: Sebastes fasciatus (assembly GCF_043250625.1). Classification (NCBI taxonomy): domain Eukaryota; kingdom Metazoa; phylum Chordata; class Actinopteri; order Perciformes; family Sebastidae; genus Sebastes; species Sebastes fasciatus. The sequence continues at coordinate 24,782,169 of NC_133802.1, forward strand.
GGGAGGAGTCCATGATAATGTTTTTGGCTCTGTTGAGGCAGCGGGAACTGGAAATGTCCTCCAGGGAGGGCGGAGGGCAGCCAACAATCTTCTGGGCTGAGTTTATGACCCTCTGGAGAGCTCTCTTGTCTGCAGCTGAGCACCCAGCGTACCACACTGTGATGCCATACGCCAGTGTGCTCGGAGGCGTGTCGGGCGTGTAAGGGCAGGTGTTGTGTTGCGTGCAAATACTTTGGCACATGACCAAGAATTTGAGGGATTCCATCAAAAAAGCACTTGAACAATGAACTTCAGTAGATAGAAAGAAAGAAGTAAACATGGTATTTCCTAGAGCGTCAGTACTGGAGTTATCTAAGAGCAGCGGTATGTAAGCTATTCGGAAGCTGAACGCACGCGATATCATCCAAGGGTTTTTATAGTCTTAATTGGGATCAATGGACCAATAGTATTTCTTTCATAATTGTGGTCATGAGGACAAACAAATAAGATGTCAACATGTTAAGAAAGAAGATTTTGTTTTGGTAGGTTGCAGCAAAAAAAAGAACTTGATTATTTTAAGAAAACTAATTTATTCAGATTTCGTAGGAATGTAAAAAATTAAAATAGGACCTATTATGCTCATTGTCAGGTGCATACTTGAAATTGTTTAGCTCTGCTCAAACTAGCCGCTAGGCAGGTCTTCTGCAAATGTGTTACTTGAGCTGGGTTTCCACCAAAAGTTCACTACTTTCGAGGTCACAACAGTAAACACAGTCAGCATCCTGCAGTTCAGTGTGTCCTCCTGTTTCATTTAAAAAATGCTGGGAAAAAAAAATACCTTTTACATGCACAAAACATTATATAACACACTAAAGGAAAAGGAAAAGTCACAAAAGCATAATAGGTCTTCTTTAAATTTGTACCTTTTGTGTCTGGATATGAATGTATACAAGTCTCCTCTATCTCTCTTTGTTAATGTGAGTACAAGTAAGGAAGTAAATGAGGTAGTTGTTTTGTTTTATTGAGCCCTGTAAAGTCATTCTGCATTAAACCCAGAACTCTCTACAAGGACGTTCATTCGTAGTTGTGTGTTTTCTCAGTGGAGGAGTGTGTGAGCTCGGAGGAGCTGGTCCCCGGCGACTGTCTCATCATCCCTCAGGAAGGTCTGCTGCTGCCCTGTGATGCTGCCCTGCTGGCTGGGGAGTGCCTGGTCAACGAGAGCATGCTCACAGGTGATCAACAAACCGTTTAACACTTTTTGTTATGTAGGATTTATTCTAAAAAACCTCTTTAAAACAGCAGTCATGCCTGCCATGGATGCCTTCCTGTGAGGAGTCCCTGTACTCACCTATTTTCATCATTCCTGTGTCCAGGTGAAAGTGTCCCAGTGCTGAAAACACCACTGCCGTCTGGTGAAGGGAGGTACAGCTCAGAGACTGAGCGTAGACACACTGTTTTCTGTGGTACCCAGCTCATTCAGGCCAAAGGGGGAGGGCCGGGAGGTGTTGTTGCTGTGGTCACAAGCACCGGTGAGTAGAGACACTGATGATCTGAGTATATAATCTTTTTGTGAGATGTCAGTTAACAGTTAAAGGTGACCTTCTATGAGCAGGTCCCCGCACATGTGTCTGTTGGTTACACAATACACAGTCCTGCCAACACTATTCCATTGATCTGGTGATAGTAACACACCCAAGATATAGAAGATATGAAAAAAGACTGCTTGCTAGTTAACACAAATCTAAACAACATGGGTTTCAAACTTTTGAGAAAACAATGCAGTCGACACATTTGTTAGGCCTCAAGGATACACACAATGCTTTTTGGTGAGTTACAGTGAATGTAAGCTAAAAGTTGTTCACAAGGAAACCCCACAAAATGACCATTTGTATATCAATTACCTTGAATTCTTGAAGAAAAACTTTGTTTTTCTCACATGCCTCCACAGTGAAAGAAGAATCAAAACACTGAGGAAAGTCTTGATGAATTGAAGTAAATGGGGGCGGCGTTTAACAACAGCAAAACTATATCAAAACATCTGTTTACAAACTCTCACACAACTCTTACAGTATATTCCAAGTCTCATTTATCCAGCCATATGCTCACTACTTCTCAAACACATGTATTTTTGCTAAAACCTTACGATTTAAAACACTTTCACATAAACGGCCTCACGCTTGCATAGGCGCGCTACTCGTCTAGACATGCACGTGTTTTAAATAGTAAGGTTTTAGCGTAAATGCATGTGTTTGGGAAGTAGTGAGCATACGACTGGATAAATGAGACTTCGATTATACTGTACGAGTTGTGTAAAAGTGTGTAAACGGATGTTTTGATAGTTCATCAAGACTTTTCTCCGTTTTTGATACTTCGTTCACTGTGGAGGCATGCGAGAAAATAGTTTTCTTCAAGAATTCAAGGAAACACAGGGTGAGTAATTGATAAACAAATGGTCTTGAAGTATTCCTTTTAAGAGTTTAAGTTTGCTCTCCAAGTCAAGCCAGTTCTCCTGCTTATATCTCATCCTCAGGGTTTTTCACAGCCAAAGGTAACCTGGTCAGCTCCATTATGTATCCTCAGCCAACAGACTTCCGCTTCTACCGGGATTCTGCCAAGTTCCTGCTGATCCTGGGTTCAGTTGGTAAGAGCTTTAACAAATGTTATCTGTATTTACAGCTGAGTTACTCAGATTATGTATTTCAAGCTAGCAATAATTGAATATTAATAAACTCTTTCCAATATTGTCCTTCAGCTTTAATTGGCACCATTTACAGCTTTGTGATCCTCTTCAGAGCCAATGTAAGTGCAAGCCACAATGCAAGGACCACATATTTTCTGTTTTTATCTGGCATGCCAACAATAAAGAAAGTGATATCACTGACTCTGTTTCTGGATGTGTGTCCAGGTGACGTGGAGGGAGTTGATCATTAGGAGCCTGGATATCGTGACCATCGCAGTGCCTCCAGCCCTGCCAGCTGCCATCACAACTGGCACAATCTACGCCCAGCGCAGGCTGAAGAGCCATGGAATCTTCTGCATCAGTCCGCCACGCATCAACATCTGTGGCAAGGTTTCGGTCTTCTGCTTTGACAAGGTGAGGGGGGAACTGACGCTCACTGTGTATGTGGAGAACAGTCGTGGCCACTCGTGAAGTCGCCTTTCATCAGACTACCTTTGTTCCTCCAGACAGGAACTCTTACGGAGGAGGGTCTGGATGTGTGGGGAGTGATGGAGGGGGGACCTGCTGGTTTCTCAGAGCTGGTCCCAGAGCCCGCACTCCTGCCTCCAGGGCCCATGCTCTCAGGCCTGGCCTGCTGTCACACTGTGACGCTGTTGCGAGGGCAGCCCCTCGGAGACCCTCTGGAGCTCAAGATGGTCGAGTCCACTGGTTGGGTAAGACGCCATAAAGCTTATTTTATTTCACTTTTGACTATAACTGGCTATTGTTTGAACTTTTTCAATAAGGCTGCCCCCTCTTAGTGGATTAGTCGACTAAGTGGTTGTTTTTGTCTTAGTCGATCAAGATTTCTTTAGTCAATTAGTAATTTGTTATGCTTTTTTAATGCTGAATGACGTATTTCTAAGAAACTTTTGACCACATCTCTGGTAAACACAAGATTTAAAGTGATGCTTTTGTGTGATTCTTTGATTTCTCTGTTATTATAACATTAAAGTGTCTTTACATTGTGTCTGATTTTCAAGTCGCTCCAGGAGCCGGAGGGAGATGGAAAGGTGCTGGATGCAGAGTTTGGAGGCCACAGAGTATTGGCTGTTATGAGACCTCCTACTCAATCAACTGTGAGTGTCCTTACCATCACATCACGCTCATTAGGACTGATCAGTAGGGCTTATTTGTTATTAACGTCAAATCCCCTTATAGGGGATTAGTATGAGGTACTTATCCATAATCAGTGTATTACCTGCAGTAGATGATGGTCGGCACGCCCACAGTTTGAAGAAACAGACAGGAGTATCAGCGCTGGAGCAAAGAAATGTACTGCTGTGGACGGGGCCGGCAGCAAAACGTATTTTAGCCACCTAAAAGAAAGGCCCACCGAAAAAAATCAATATCAATTTAAGTGTACGTTATATTTAGACTGGTGAAAATATTCTAAACATAGCGCACACTTATATATATTGATTTTTTTTTTTTAGGTGGGTCTTTCTTTTAGGTGTTTAAAATAAGTTTTGCTGCCGGCCCCATCCACAGCAGTGCATTACTTTGGTTCTTTGCGGTAACTCCTGTCTGTTTCTCCAAACGGCGACGTGCCGACCGTCATCTATTGTAGGTAATACATGACTATGGATAAGTACCTCATACAACCCCACTTCAAAACACATGAACTCTCCCTTTAACAACTGTAAAACTGTTGTACAGGCATTGATCTTTCCATTTCTTAACCTTAGTGTTAGATTTTGACATTGTGGTAAATGTTTGAAATTACAAACTTAATTAAATGTAGATGAAGAAAAGTTGGTGTGTCAATAGTTAAGTAGTTTAACCTCTGCAGTGTAATCTGTTTTTTTAACAGTTTCCAGTTATTCATAACTGATATTCTTCTCTTTCATTTTGCTGTCAGTCCACAAGCGAGGCGGTGGCCATTGTTCAGAGGTTTCCCTTCTCCTCGGCGCTGCAGAGGATGAGTGTGGTGACGGTGAACCGCGGGGGAAGCTCGGCTCTCGCTTTCATCAAAGGATCCCCAGAGATGGTGGCTAGCCTCTGCCTAGCAGAAACTGGTCAGTAGCTTAAAGTTTGGTACGTAACATTGGAGAAACCAGAAAGAGTACGCTAGATTAAAAAAATTATCCAACTGAAAAATCCAGCCCAGTGTTGCCAACTCATTTCCAATGAACGTAGCTAGCAGCTCCAATAGTCACTAAATCTATAGAGAAAGCCGTCAAGTCGGCAACACTGACAGTTTGTCCCTTCAGGCCTCCCTTCAAAGCCACTCCCCCAAAACTATCATTATAAACGTAAAAAACAAATGTGTGCATTTGATTTATTGATTGCTGTTGGGATTTAAAGAGAATATTTCTAAAATACATTACCCACCCTAGCTTTAATATTAATAATATCATAATAATAATAATATTCCTTTAAAGTGTAAATGTATAACTGCAGTGCAGCATTTTTAGTGATTTGGATCATCTACTCTCTACTCTGTTACATTACATTTATACTAAGGAGATGCTTTATGTTTACAGTGCCGACGCAGTTCTCCAGCAAACTGCGCAGCTTCTCCAGTGAAGGCCTCCGAGTTCTTGCCCTCGCCTATAAACCCGTAGACAGGAACACTGACTTTAGGACCATAGAACGGTGAGAACCCAGTCCGTGTTTCTTGCTTCTTTATGGCTCCAAAGCTCCATATAGACTCATTTTCCTACACCTGGAGCGTGATGTAACTCCAGTCACACTAAAACGCAGCTGTTTGTCTTTCCACAGAGGGGAGGTAGAGAAGGACATGCAGTTCCTGGGCTTGTTAATGATGAAGAATCTGGTGAAGCCAGAGAGTGCCCCGGTTATTGACATCCTGAGACTGGCAAACCTTCGCACCGTCATGGTCACTGGTGAGAGATATTTTGCACTTCCTCTATTTTTTATTATTAAGGCATCAACTTATATGACGTCATGTCAAATCTTGTTTTGTCCTTCTTCACATAGGGGACAACATCTTAACAGCAGTCAATGTGGCAAAATGCTGTGGCATGGTAGGATTGGATGAGAAGGTGATAATCGTCAATGCAACCCCCCAAACGGCCCAGTCCATGCCCACCCTGAAGTTCACCCTGGAAGACGGAGGGTTACCCACCGCCCAATGCGCCGTCATCACTCTGGTTGGTCCTGCTCAGACGCAACTCTGCAGTACACTGCTCCTCAGTCTGTTGACGTCTCGGGTGTTCTCTATAGTTAAAATATATCGTCTGGAAGGAGGAGAATCATGGTTCTGTTGTATGAGGATTTTCTTACCACAGCTTTCTTGACACTCGTGAATAAATTAGTCAATCCGTGGCAGTTTGAATTGTAGCGATACTCTGTAATAAATATTAAAGGGGATGACCTTCATTATATGTCACTTGTACTTGAGATATAAATAAATACATAAAATTATATATAAAATAAATAAGGGGTGAGATGCAAATTGGAAATTGTGCATTAATAAATAAATGCAAATAAATGCAAACATTTAAAATAAATATATATATATATAAATTAAAAAATAAGAAATAAATTAATAAATTGAATAATAATAATGTAAAATAATAAAAATGTATACATAAATAAATAAAAGAGAAAATTAAACAGATGAGGAAATTAATACAAAAATGAATAAAAAAAAAGAAGCAAATTACAACAGAAATATTGATTTATGTCACATTTTCTCATTTAATTAATGGCTATTTATTTTTTTTATAATATTTTTGCTACATTTAATGACTCATTTATTTATTTTTTGAGTAATTTATTTTTTTATTTTTTTATTTTTTTATTTTGGCAGGTTCCCTCCTACATAGAAAGACAGTGGTCTGGTTGGATTGGAAATTTAACCTTAATATTTGTCCAAGTCTTTGGGTCACATTATCTCTCATACAGCTGGAGCTGTGTTTACAGCTGTGATTTCTTTTGCACTTATTTCAAAAAAGACAATATTCCTACTAAGCTGTTTACATGGCTAATGAAAATGAATATTCCACTAATATTCCTGTTTACATGCAGCTGTGTATACGATTAACATAACCGATAGAGAACACAGCCTCCCTCTTTCATTCCTTCAACCACCTTCTTGAAAAGGTCGGCGTTGTGATATTTGCGCATATCCAAAAACCTGTTGATATCAGAGACTTTTATAATGTTTAAAAGTAGGTGTGTTTCTCCTTCCGACCAGAAATGTGGGCTTTTTTTGGGGCATGCATCTCTGCAAACTGTCAGCTAGTTGGTTTGTGTACAACACAACTCATATTTAATGACTAATGAGCTATAATGATAGCACACCCAATAGGCACATAAAACGCGTTCATGGCCTACATTTCTAAACTGGGAGGATGAATTTTGACAGCTGTTATTAATGCTTTTTCTTTTCTCCTGTCAGGGCCTGTACCAGAGTGGGTTTGACTATCACTTGGCTATTAGTGGCAAGTCCTTCGCTGCCCTCTGTGATCACTTCCCTGAGTATGTGCCAAAGGTAATGAATGCTATGTAATCCCAGCAGGGATATTCTGACAATGGACAATGCTAAACCAATAAAAGGATGCACACATACAACAGCTAGGGGAGAGGTGACAATGGTTTAATGAAATTATAATTTGGTTCCAACTGAGGCATTAGACTAACGGACTGTATTTGAAGCACCATTTTCCTTTGAATTACAAAGATGTTGATTGTAAAATCAAAATGTGATCAACTGTTTGTCAACTTTCCTGGACATGCTGTCATTGCAGGTTTTGTTGCGAGCCACCGTATTTGCACGCATGGCTCCTGACCAGAAAACCGAGCTGGTGAAGGAGCTGCAGAAACTGAAGTGAGTTCAGACACAAAAGGGGAATGATGGGAAACACACAGGAAGAACAGATTACAGCAACGGATGATTGATTATAAGGGGAAATCCAACCCTCATTAACCTGCAGTCCCAACACTCGAGATATGAATAAATGGATTGATAGATTAACTGTCAAATATATAAGTCTGAGATAGATTTCTTCAGTTCAGTCATGAGTCAAAACACAAACTAAAGAAATACCCAAACAACTCTACTCTAAATTTTACTATTTGACTCTAAATGGGACCATAATTTACTAAATGAACATCATGCTGTATTGAAGAAGACTTGAAACTAGCGATTGAGACCTTAAACTCATGTTTACAATGTTTACTGAGGTAATAAATCAAGTGAGAAGTAGGGTCATTTTCTCATAGACTTCTATACAATCAGACTTCTTTTTGCAACCAGAGGAGTCGCCCCCTGCTGGCTATTAGAAAGAATGCAGCTTCAAGGCACTTCCACATTGGCTTCACTTTTCACCGGAGGTTGTCCACTGCTTTAAATAAGACTCTCTCTTGTTACTACAGTTACCGGGTGGGCATGTGTGGGGACGGGGCCAATGACTGCGGGGCCCTGAGAGCTGCTGATGCTGGGATTTCCCTGTCTGAAGCTGAGGCTTCAATTGCGTCACCTTTTACTTCCAAGATTCAAAACATCAGCTGTGTGCCGCTGCTTATCAGGTGAGGAAGTAAGAGGCATTGAGTTAGAAGAGCAGGGTAAATATGGATAACGTCGTTGAAAACCAGTTGTGTTTTTATGGTACAGTATCTGTGGCGGAAGAAATAATAACACATTTTCCTCCTTGTCTGTGCAGAGAGGGCCGATGTTCTCTGGTCACCTCCTTCAGTCTCTTCAGATACATGGCTCTGTACAGCCTCATTCAGTTCTGCTCCGTCCTCATCGTCTACACGGTGAGCAGCAGTGGAGCTCAACACACCCTCATTGTTAAAATGGCCATCATATTTCTGCCATTCATTTATATTTCTGTCGAGACAATTTTTATTTGTTTAATGAACCAACAATATGTGAAACGATTGAAAAAATTATTAAAACTCAACTATTATGAAATGTTATTTCACCATTCATTTTTATTGGATATGAATTTATTTATTTAGAATAGTCCTTTTCAAAAGCCAGTTTGTGGGGCTAGAAAAATAGTAAGTAAATATTTCAGCCACCTTCTTGTAAAAGAGGCCCACTTAAAAAGTCACTTTCGGTTTAAATGTACGTTATATATATTTTTTTTGTCACTTTAGTCCAGATGTACGTTATATTTAGAATATTTTCACCACTTTACCTTGCTGTTAGACAGCTATACAATCTATGTTTCCAACTGGGAACTGAAGCTGTTATCTATGCTCTCACCAAAGCAACCAGACTCCATTGAGAAAAAAAACTGTAATTTTAGCTCACAGAACACAGAAGTTGCTGGTCTACCGCTGTCTTGTTCGGTAAGTTTGTTTGTGTTATTGTGTGACTTTGGTTAGTTCAGATTCACCAAAGTTACACAATAACACAAACAAACTAACGATCAAGGCAGCGGTAGACCAGCAACACCCCCGTGTTCTGTAATGTAAAATTACAGTTTTTTTCAATGGAGTCTGGTGTCTTTGGTGAGAGCATAGATGGATACAACGGCTTCAGTTCCCCGTGCAGTAACTGCTGTCTGTTTCTCCAAACTGGGGGCGTATTGACCGTCATCTACTGTAGGTAATATGCTGACTATGGATAAGTACCTCATACAACCCCACTTCAAAACACCCAAACTATCCCTTTAATGCGAAGCCATCTGTTTGCTGTATCGGCTGTCAACAAGTCACACTGAAAACTAAACACACGCCATACTGATCACCAAAGCATTGCTTACAGAACTTACAGTGAAGCATGTGACTTCTTGATGTGTGTGTCCAGGTGAAGACGATGTTTGCTGACTGGCAGTTCATGTTCGTTGACTTTTTTCTGGTGACTACGGTGGCCATCGTGATGGGGAAAGGAGGCCCCAGTAAGGAGCTGCACCCCTGCAGACCCTCAGCCAGTCTGCTGACCCTGCCTGTCCTGGGCAGCATCTTCATCCACTTCTGCATGATTATTCTGGGCCAGCTGGCTGCGCTCTTCATCACCACCTCGCAGGATTGGTCAGTACAAAGTCACACAGCTGCAAAGAGCTAGTATTTCAAAACCTGAAGAAACATTTTATATTTGTGTTGAAAAAACCCAATATCTCAGGTTTAGAAAAAGGACCATCATCCCGTCTACACTTGATACACTGTAAAATGTCATCCCCTGTATTTTTTTTAGGTACGTTCCACTCAATTCAACTTCGTTCGGAGAAGCCAACCTGCCCAACATGGAGAACACCACTGTGTTTGCCATGTCAGGTTTCCAGTACATCATCATGGCTGTGGTGGTCACCAAGGGCTACCCTCACAAGAAACCTCTCTACTACAATGGTGAGTCATCCGAAATGTCCAAGGATGATGATTTGGGGTTGGAAGGGTGGCTATTCATCGTTGTCAGATTGATTAAATATAGTATTACAAGTGAAGCTGACTTATGAACTCAGAAGTGTTTCTTCTTTTTATCTTTCCAGTGATTTTCTTCGGTCTACTGCTTGTCCTCTTCGGCCTGATGACTTGGCTGGTGTTGTATCCTGGGCCCGTCGCCGGTCGACTACTTCAACTGTACGACTTCTTTGATATGAATTTCAAAATGCTGCTTGTCGCTGTGGCTGCCCTCAACTTCCTCATTTGTTTTGTTGTGGAGGTGAGTGATGATATGAAACTTTAATATTCTCTCTCAGGACTATTGTTAATTTACATGACAATAAACTGACTCGATCCTTAACTGCAACGGCAACCAGATGAGACACATGACAGTCTGTGGATATAACTGATGCTGGGATTCTACATTATGCTTTAATGGTCACTTTTTATCAACCTGGACCCTATCTTCCCATGTTTTTGTGTCTAAATGACTAATGGAGATGACAATTTCTGAAATTGGTCCAGTATTGAAGGAGAGCGCTGTAGACGGCAGCTGCTAACAAGCTGCTATCGGGGCAAACTGGCACCGTCATTTACATCCACTAAAAAGTTTTTTTTTTTGTCATGACAGGATCTGATTGTTATTATAAGTGTCTGACAACATTATGGAAAGAGTCTCGCTCAAGGAGAAGTCTCGTTCTGAAATCTTGCGAGGTGACGTGTTGCCGGAAGACAACGGTGAAAAAGTGCCCCAGCCGGTCGGAGTTTGTTTTTTTGCAGTACAGAAAGCGTAGCTTAGTGTTATCTAAATATTTTTAGATGATTTCAACAATGTGGATGAGGTCTTTGAATTCGATGGCCACCCGTATCTATTTGAGTCAGAGTATATGGATATTCACATTTCACAACGAGACTTCTCCTTGAGTGGGACTTGGACACAATAACAAACAGACCTGTTTTATTTCTCTGTAGGGTTCTTTCCATAAAGTTGTCAGACACTTATAATAACAACCTGAGCCTATCAGTGGCAAAAACAAGCACTTTAGTGAACGTAATGTTACATTGACGCTGCTCACTTTTCCTCGCAGCTTGCTTCACAGCTGCTGTCATTAGTCAGACACAATAACATGGGAAAATAGGGTCCAGGTTGAAAACCTAAGTTACCTTTTAAAATTAAACTTACTGTATACCATATACCAAATATACTGTGTAACCAGCATACACGACACTGGGTGACAGCGCCATACTAACACTAGAGCTGCAACAAATAATCGATTAGTTGTCAAATATTAAGTTAATCGACAAGTCATTTTTTAAGAAACAAAAAGTCAAAATTTTCTGATCCCAGCTTCTTAAATGTGAATATTTTTCTGGTTTATTTACACCTCTATGACACTAAACTGAATATGTTTGAGTTTTGGACAAAACAAGATTATTTGAGGACGTCATCTTGGGCTTTGGGAAACACTGATCGTCATTTTTCACCATTTTCTGACATTTTATAGACCAAACAACTAATCGATTAATTGAGAAAGTAATCAACAGATTAATCGACAATGAAATAATCGTTAGTTGCAGCGCTAGACACAACGCATATGTATAACAGGGGTGAGTCAGCGTCTGCTCTCTGCATCAGATAAACCAAATTATAAAAAAGTAAGCATCTAGAGAGGCTGGAATCTCAGCTGTGAATGCAAACCTTTATTTTGGCTTATTAGTACAGTTGAATAAAACAGAGCCATCGTTAATGTGCTTTTCCTGCTATGACGATTCAAAACGTCTGCTCTAAGAAAAGGTCTGTTCATCATTAATGGATAAATAATCTCGTGGTTTATTCCTAAGAGACCTTGCTAACTGTACAGTTGCTGTTTTTTTTCCAGGTGCTGATAGACTTGGGTATCCTGAACTGTCTTCGGTTGCTGCGTGGGAGGCGTGAGTCGAAGAAACAGTATAAACGTCTGAACGCCTTTCTGGCTCAATCGCCATCATGGCCGCCCCTTAATCAGACCCTGACCCCCACAGATCACACAGTCATCCACTTCAGCTAACATCTGCTGGCCCCTCTGTTGGACACTTGTCGCATTCACCCAAAGCCAGAAAGGGCTGTGGATGTCTGAGCTACATCCTCAACTTTATTAACAATGCAGTTATGTTTACTTCTATTAATAAAAACTATTTTTATGTTAACAGAAGTGTGTGTGTGTGTTTTAAAAGAAGTTTGTATTTTCGGTGTGATTTAATAATGTGTTAAATGACCAAGTTGCACTGGTGGGTTTGTTTGGGGGATTGGTCCTGGGTTTGAGATTTCCACCTCCTCCCCAATACAGTAGAGATTAATGGAATTTTAAAAGGTGCTAAATTTGATATCCAGAGCATTAATATAGCAGCAAACAACTATTGTCTATGTAAAGATATAGAGGAGTAATGTCTACCTGAGCAGAGAATGAAGTGCCTCTCCCTCTGTGTGTTGTAATCAGAGCTTCTCTGTGCTTTGTTGACATAGCCGGGCCGCCCGCACATGTTTTTACTGCATATGAGCGTGCCCCACTGGCTGGCTCACGGCCGACGCTCTGCACTGTGCTCATACGGCAGTTGCAGCTGATAACACCGTCCCAAACCGACGGTGCTGTTGCAGAAGCGTAGCACCCACCCTCCGGTTCCCCTCAGGTTAACACTGTTGGCTCTGTCAGGACTGTTTGCCATTGTTTTCATTGTTTGCGCCGTTAGCTATGAACCATTGGCTCAGGTGTCGCCATGTTGAGAGCCGTGTGGAGGCAATAGAAATCCTCCCAATCTCGCATTTAGCACCTTTTAATTTGCGGTGCTCAAAGCTTCAAAAAATGACATTTACAATTTTCAACAGTACCCCTTTTTCCAATAAAAGTTGCTACTCTGGATAATCCAATGTTCCTACCAATTTTATGTAAAGTAATAACCACAAAATGAGCAAAATAGAAATGACATTTTTTTGCAAATCATTTTATTAAATCAGTATTTACAGGCAGTTTGTGTTCTCACTCAGAGCTCAGCTAAACCCGTCTGTCTCCTGCTCTGCTGCTTTATTTCCTCAACTAAAATCTCTTACCAGTATTGTGAATTCTCGCTCGGATATATTCAGTTTCTTGAACTACAGTAACAAAATCAACAACCAGGAAGCAGAGATGTGATACAGGAGGCACAAGCTGAATTCCACCGTTACAAGAACGTTTCTATTGATGTGCACCACTGAATATGGCTTTATTGAGATCTCTTCTCTGAACAAATAAAGAACATCTGTTGGGCACAATGGTCCTGGTTCACAGACAGCTGCGTCTCCATGACGACCATCAGTTACTGAACAATCACATGGGGTGACGTTACTGTTTCTGATGTGACCAAGATGCCAACAGTCAGACATAAAAATAAAATAAAAATGGCATTCATTCATCTTGGGACGTGGACATCTGTATCTTCTAACCCGAGCGTTAATACGGACATTCGCTGTTTGATCAATCGAACCCGCTGGAAAAATACAATCTTAGTTCATTTCATTCATTCAGTCTCGTTCACTTGCACCTGAGTTCCTGCGTACCGTACGTCAGCGAAGGACACGAAGAAACGAGCACGAAGCTGACGAGGTGGAGATATGACGGACAGGCTTGTGAAGTACAGCAGTAAATTCATTCCCCCATCTGACCCTCCCTTGAGTTGCTGCCAACACCACCTTCAAATAATGACATCTGAGTTCACTGATACACAGTATATACAGGTTGATTTTAAAATGGGATTTTGGTTCATTTTGATTAAAATACTGTTCTGACATCGCTACCACCATCTCATACAAAAAGGCAGAAAAGCTACTTAAAAACTGACTTAAATCATCATTCTCCTTTTCATGTCTTTTTTTTTTTGCGTTTACTTTTAAATAGAAATAATGATGTGACAGTCCAAGGAAGACAGCTGAAAAGCTCAATTAAAAAACAAAAGAGACAAACCGTAAACAGAACTCGTCAGATAAACAACTTGACACACATGACCCTTACCCTCAAGTTTTTAAAAACAAATGGCAATTTACATATTAGAGGTGCACTGATAATGTCGACAGCTGAGTTACTGGGCAGGTACCAGTTCAAGAACTCTGCTTTAGTGGTGAGGTAACTGGGAGATCTGACACCACAAGTTGCAGCCCAGAGTGTCTGTGTTTAAGGACAAAACAGTATTTTGAGACTAATTTACCACCAAACCAAGGTGAAAAAATGTGAATTCTTCCTATTTTATAAATACTGATCAAACCTGTTCGTGTGTTTTAACAAACAGGTTCTTGGTGGTTTATGTATAATGTGAAGTAAGTCTGTAGATATCAGAGCATCCCTAGTATAGATAATTAAAGACAAGCGAGAAAAACAAAAAGATAAAAATGTGAGCAAACATCTGCAAATTAAAAACATGTATGTAAAACGGTGTGAGAAGTGACCTCTGGTATTATTACTGGGGAGAAGCTGCTGCCCGAGGACCAGCTCATCTCATTTTGCTATGGCCCATCACTTCTCCTCCTCCTCTCTCTCTGCCATTCTTTGTTTAAGTCTTTGCTCCGGCCTTTGCAGGCGTCCTGAGACGGAGAAGCGAGGTGGAGGTGAGGGGCGTCTCTTAAAGGGATAATCACAGTGAGTCCAGAAGATGTCCATAATCACAGTGTCAAACAGACTGGAGTGGGGAGAGAAGAGTGCACATTTCCATTTGACTTCCTCCTGGAGTTCCTCGCTCCCGCTCAGTTCCACACGACTGCTAGTGGGAAGAGTTGCTGTACTCGCAGCCCATCTAATATAATGGAACTGAAGGAAGGAAGTTTTAAGAATACAGTGCTGTCTTTGCTCTCAGGTGGCCCTCGACCTCTCTCCCCTCGATGGCTGGGTGGCCCCAGGGCCCACTTATCTGTGCTGTTGGAACCCTTGGGTGCCGTCTGGGCCGGCTGGCTGTCGGACAGTATGATTGTTTGATCGGGTGTCTTCTGAAGGCAGTGTAGAGTTATTGCGCCCTGCCCTGGCAGAAAAAAGGACACAGGAATAAATTAGCGACAGCAGCGTTTTACACGTGCCAGATGCCGGACATAAACGGCTCACAACTCATTTCCAGTTGGCAAGTTTCAGCAGCGTGCAAAGGATGCCTTTCTCCTGAACTATCCTAATTACGGGATCCCTGTAGTCAGAACAGACAGATCCACACATGATTTTAATTATAATGTTCCCTCTCGGTTTTAGGGAGTTAGCGCCAAAACTGTATCTTTTTTTTTCATTTTCCATTCTTTTGGTTTTTTTTATATTAATTTTGGTACAATTCAAATCTAACTGAACACAAATGAAAATATCTTCCTTACTACCTTACTCAGTCAATTAACTTAGTAGTAGTGTTAACAAGAAAAAGTCAATCAAGTTCTCCAAAGTTGCTGGGTACTGGGTACCAGCTACTGGTATCATATGAAACTAGAAAACCTAAGGAATCCATTGGTACCAACCATGTCATATTAGCTTGTTGTGAAGGAGGCTAAATAACGCTCCAAACTTATATGCTAAATTTTGGCGAGGAAAAACTGACATGGCCATTTTCAAAGGGTCCCTTGACCTCTGACCTCAAGATATGTGAATGAAAATGGGTTCATTGGGTACCCACGAGTCTCCCCACGAGTCTCCCCTTTACAGACATGCCCACTTTATGATAATCACATGACAGCTGTTGTTGCCTGTTGGGCTGCAGTTTGCCATGTTATGATTTGAGCATATTTTTTTATGCTAAATGCAGTACCTGTGAGGGTTTCTGGACAATATTTGTAATAATAAATATAAACGTACATTAAGCAGCATATTTGCCCACTCCCATGTTGATAAGAGTATTAAATACTTGACAAATCTCCCGTTAAGGTACATTTTGAACGATAAAAAAGTGTGATTAATTTGCGATAAATCGTGATTAACTATGGGCACAATTTTAATCTATTGACAGCCCTAGTTTAAAAACATACTTTTTATAGAAAAAGCTATTTTTTCTATCTAGTTGAAGAACTTAGTCTAAAAGTAGTATTGATTTTGACATTTCAATACTCAACAACCCAAAATGTTATTACTGGAGTCAAGGTGGATTGAAGGTAATGTCTATTCATTTGCTGCCTTTCTCTCAATTGGATACTTGTGAAATACATTCTTGCACAATGTGGAATATTGCAAGTGCCCTTCAGCAAGGCGTCATTAGGCTGTGAGTAAAACCGCTAAACTGTCAATATTTGAGGATTATTACCTGTCAGTGTTGGGTTTGTCCTGAGGCGTCTCCTCTGGGCAGGCGCTGCCAAGTATTCTCTTCCTGGCCTCGGCGTACTCTGCCTCGCGCTGGGCCAGAGACTTGACCTGTGGCGTAGGCCTGTTCTGATTCGAGGGTGATCCCAGTGACCCGTTGCTTGAAGGCCGCTTCAAAATGCGTATCTGAGGTGGGGGTGCTGCTGGTAGGGAGTCGTCCTGTATCACCATGGTTGTCCTTAATGGGGATCGTGAAGAATTATTACTGGACTCCCTAGAAGCAGAACAGGACACCAAAATTAGTGGTATGACAGACAGACATGGCCAAAAGACCCCGTCCTTATCAAGTTACATACTTGGTACAACATGTCTGAATTGTTAGGATCCGCTCTAACATTGAGCTCACTTAAAAAAATGAATGGATGGATGGATTAAGTAGATTGAATTTGTGTATCCCAAGGAATAAAATTGGCTCTTGTTAGATCACGTGTGTGGTGAGCTGACTCTTAATAATACGTAGAAAAAAAAAAGTTGTAGGTTTTGTCCAGGTGTGTACTTTTACAGATGAGCATGTTTCTTCCACCTTCTATAGGGCCTTACTTTTCTTTCTGGCTGATCCTTAGCTTCTCTTCTAACCGTTTTTCCATTTCCTGTTGAGGGGGGAAACATAGTGCAAACATGTATTCATGTAAACAAACAACATGGTCTAATTGATTTGTGGTAAAAAGAGAAAAAAAAGAGAAAAGTGTAGCAGGAAGTAAGCAAGTCTGAGAGTGGATGGAAAAGCAATGCAGGATTTAGTTACAAGCTATTTATACCATGTGTAGGACAGCTGCCAAGTCATAACAGAAAGTGATCAACTAGCCACCATTAGCAGGGTGAGGTTGTTAATTTAAGGTTTGATGAGGAGCATTTTTATTCTGACTAACCACATGTTTAAAAGCTCTGTAACTTCAACCTGCTGGACTAATATCTCCTCAGAGACACGCTGTTGATGTCACGAGTTAGCTGCCAAACTAAGCTAATTATAGCTAAATGTTACCAACATAACCAGCCAGAAGTTCACAACATGGCCGAAAAAATTTTGTCACACAACACAACAACATGGCCTTGTAAACTAGAGGAAATCACAAAGTTAAGTTAAGCAAGCTGACATTACACAGTAGTAGTTTAAGTCGACTTCTTTAAGCCAGACTCCATGAAAAAATGTGCTAAATGAACCACAATTTCGACCTACTAAAACAGACTCACAACGCTGCTAGTCGTCTCCGGAATAGTTCAGGAAATATCGTAAAAATCAATCGAAATCTTAATATTAGTGTTATAAAATGTATGCCGAATTAAACATGAGAAATAAAAGTGTGTTTTGGAAGTCTCTTTAGTCTTGTCTGACATTAAACAGTAATAGTTAAAGTAGACTTTTAAACCAGGCTCCATGAAAACATGTGCTAAAACAGATCCACAACGCTGCTTAGTCGTCTCCGGAATAGTCTTAATCTTAGTGTTATAAAATGTATGCCGAATTAAATACGAGACATAAGAGTGTGTTTTTGAAGAGTTTTTAGTCTTGTGCGAGGTGTGTACATGAGCCGAAAAGTGAAACAAACACTCAAATAACACATTTTCCATGCTAGCCTTGCAATAGCTAGCTAGCTTAGCATTAGCTTAGCATTAGCTAACGTCAACTTAGCATCTCAACAGGAACTTTCGTGGGTTTATCTCTCGACATGTAGCTAACTACTCGTTAAACTACTAATAAGGCATATTGATTATTATATTTCACACGAAATTAGTTAGAAATAGCAACTTGTCTAGTTAGTTTGGCTTAAGTCCATGCTAAGCCTAGCTAGCTTAAGTTTCTTAGAAGCTAACTAGCATTAGCCACATTGTTGGCCCAGAGGGAGACACACATGAGAACTTCTAAAAGTATATATATACATGTAAAAGAAACTACTAAACAGGATATTCGTCTTTAGCTGAAGGTATATTGAGTGTTTGGTTATTTACCCCACTATCAGCAGCTTCCTCCCAACTTTCTGCGACCTCCTCATCCATGTTTCATGTTTGCTCAGACAGACAGACAGACACGCTGCTGGAGGAGCTGCTGGACGTCCTGGGCCGCTTCAGATCCAGATCCGCCTCTCTCGCTCTCTCGCTCTCTCTCTCGCGCTCTCTCTCTGACGTCACACTGATGGAGTTCCCAACCGCATGATTCTTCCTCTACACATCTACACAGCTGATTAGATGAGGGCCGCAAGTGGTTAACTACATTTCAGTGAAGTGACCGTAGACCGTTTTGTTTTTTTTAAACAATATTTTTATTAAATTTTACATATAAACATATAATGTATATTATTGGATTATACTTATTGATGCATTAATGTGTTCATCACTTTAATGTTGCAGCTGGTAAAGGTGGAGCTCATTTTAATGACTTTATATACTGCTGGGTAGTTTAATCTATAATAATACATCATTTATTCGTTGATTATATTTTATATTTTTATTTTATATATTAAATATTTCAAAGAATAATAATAAAAAAAACAAAAAACAATTTCAACAACAGCACTCAGCAACACACAGCAGTTTCAATTTGACTGTGCCCCTTGACGTCCAAGAAACTCCAACAAAGGTTTCCAAAAGTAACGTTATTTAGTAAGAAAAAGTATTAATGTTTTCATCACTTTAATGTTGCAGCTGGTAAAGGTGGAGCTCATTTAAATTACTTTATACACTGCTGGGTAGTTTAATCTATAATAATACATAATTTATTCGTTGATTATATTTTGTATTAATAATCTAAATCTGTTATTAAATCAATGTAGTGGAGTAAAAAGTACAATATTTCCCTCTGAGATGTAGTGGAGTAGAAATAGAAAGTATCAGAACATGGAAATACTCAAGTAAAGTACAAGTACCTCACCCACCAGCCGCCAGTAAACATATATACATATATACATATATACACATACAGACAGACTAACAATATTAATAATTAAATTATACAATGAAATGTTTAGTCAGAATTTCCACAGTAATCAAAGAAAGAGAGACATGACATTTCATGTATTTCACATATCTAACAAAGAAAACAAATAAAATAAAAGATAAGACAAAATAAATAATTCAAAGAATAATAATAAAAAAAATAATAATAATTTCAACAATAGCACTCAGCAACACACAGCAGTTTCAATTTGACTGTGCCCCTTGACGTCCAAGAAACTCCAACAAAGGTTTCCAATAGTAACGTTATTTAGTAAGAAAAAGTATAAGACGTATTTTATTCTGAGCATGATATATAGGTATGGAAACTGTGTTTAAAGCTGCAGTTGGCAGAATATTTTTTGGCATCATCGGGCAAAAATTCCATAATAACTTGAGTGTTTCGATACTTTCACAGTATTTATATAGGACTTAAACCTGCTTTATAATATAAAAGCCATGACCTTTAAAAAATCTAACCATGACGGGAGACTTTGACCAATCACAGGTAATTTCAGAGAGAGAGCGTTCCTATTGGCTGTGCTCCGGCTGGTGGGCGGTGCTTTGTATTTCTTCAACAGATCTCAACATGGCTGCCGGAACACAAACTTTCTCATTTTACCGCTAAACGGTACACTACAAGATGATTCTGAAAACATTTGAGGAGAGAAATAGGCATTACAGTTACAGAATATTGATTAATATTTGATCAACGCTGCCTAGTTTGACCGTTTGATCGGAGTTCGCTAGTGATTGACAGCTGCTCAGAGACGACAGGCTCCAGATCGGCTCTGATTGGTTGTTTTCTTCCGGTCTGTGAAATCTTGCAGATGCCGTTAGGAGCTGTAGATTGTGTTCATGTTACTTGTTTTTGGTTTGATTTACAGAAGAACTTCTCAAACCATTTGGAAAAAGATATCATATTAACAAAGATTGAGATATAACTCACTTTTAACAATCCCAGTTTTTCGGCCGATGAAATTTACATCAATTTGATTAAATTATTTCGTTTTGATAGGCTATTGAACCTCCATAAAGGTTAAGGTTTATTAAAAACATTAGAATATCAATATGTTAGAATAAAGCCAAACCTCATATACTGGCTAAATGCAAGTATTTTAACATGAAATGCACTAAAACACTGCTTTATATTTGATTTTGTGTCTTTAAATCTCTTTTAAAAATATAATTATTTCCAAGAACAACTAATTTATATTCTTGGTGGAGTGATTAGGAAGATTTTGGGTAGAATTCTTGGCACAAAGACACCATTGTTTAACAAGCATTCCCTCAGTTTTTACACATGATCCCTGAGTATGGACACATGAGGGCAGTATTGGTTTGTTGGACCACCACTGATGTTTTAGTCAGATTTAGTGCAGGTTGTTTTCATTAGAGCATAAACAAAATGAACTGTTAATTATGATAACATACATGACTGGTCCAAAAAAAAACATACTTGACCAAGAATATACATTTGTTGTTCTTGGAAATAAGAACATAATAATAATATAATAATTAATAATAATAATAATAATACAAATAATTACGTACTAATGTGAAGAAATCGACAGAAATAACAGCAAAGTAAAATCTGTAAAATCAACATAATGTCAAGTTGTAGTAGTAGAATTACCTGGAATTACTGTAAAGTATTGGGAAATTACAAAGTAAAATTAAAGCAGAATAAAGAGGTTTGGTGTGTAATTAGTAGCGACTTAAATTATTCTGTTGTCCGAGTAGTTTTAATATATATATACACATATATATATATATATACTGTATATAAAGTTACAGCACAGACATTCTTGTCTTGGTCAGTGGTGAAGTGAATCTGTTTTCTCAATAATGAAGTAAAGCAGAACTTCTGTAACATCATACTATCTTAAACATCTCGGTGGTTTACATGGTATTGTAAAAAGTTATAAAATGTTTTAAATGACACTGGGTGACAACAAAGTGCATCTTTTGTATTTTTTGGACTTTGTACATTGGCTGACTAGACCGGACTGGTTACACACATAAATGTTCTTTTATTGTTACCGGAATTATAATTGCTTCCTCATTATCTAAATTGTGTCTTCTGATAAGAGAGGCTTTTTTCCCCACTTAATCAAGATATATAAGCAGATATGAGAAAAATAAACTCAATAACCCAACTGATATGCATGTCAGCTTTTTTTATGCACCACATTGTCTTATTGCAGCCCGAGATGTTTCTGATTTATTGTGTTATATAAGTATTTGGCATATGCTATAATATAAATGTTTCCATGATCAGCCGATTGCACTGTCCAGATCAGAACCAGCCTGCAGACTTATAAAGGTGTCATAGACACTCTGATCATCATCTTCTCTGTCTCTCTTTTTCACAATTTTTCAAGCCTGTCCTAAAACAATATGATTAATTAGCTCATACTCTATAGACACTGAAAGAGTTTTTTCTCGCTAAATCCTCCTTTTCATACCTGCTATTAAAAAAATCCCTTCATAATGCTCTTTCAATGTAACTGAAGGTCTTTGGTTTGTGCAAAATCAAGTAGATGTCTTCCAAACAGCTCGATGGGATGTTTTCCCATCGAGCTGCAGTGGAAGAAGGACATATAACAAAAAGATGGCATTTGGCCCTAAAATGATTGTAACTATGGAAAATATCTACTTTATTTGTCCAACTCAGACTATTGCCTCATTTTATCTTCAGATAAACTTTGGAATATATTTTTGCAAAAGTGGAAGACTGTGGATTTTGTCTTTACAGTGGGAGCATGTTAGGAAGGGATCTTTTAAAGGCCAGTATGAACAGGATGAATGATAACAGCATAACCTTGTTCAGACTGTTACAGACAAAAAATGAGAACCTGTCCTTTAATGTCCCAGGGCCAGACCTTATCTGTAAGTTGACGTAGAGATTTCTGCCACAACTTCACTGCTTTAAGGTGCACGGAGAAGGGAAATTGTGTTATAGTTCAAAAGTCTATTTAAAAGTCTAACACTTGAATAATCGTATTAATTGTTCTTTGTAATATGTATGACGACAACAAGCCAAATGACAAACTCTATGGACCAGTCATTTCCTGCTCTGAACATCCATCCCACATAGGGTGACCAGGTGTCCCACTTTACGAGGGACTGCACAGCCTTTTTATCCCTTGTCCCACGTCCCACATATTGAGACGATGTCCCACATTTTCATTGGCTCTAGTTTTCAAAAGTCAAACCGCTGCAGGACAGACGCTTCTCTAAAATCTGGCTTTTATCAAATAGCTGTGTAGAAAGCAGGGAAGGCTGTCAACACGGGTCTGTGTTTGCTGTCAGACTGTTAAACTACTTATAAGTATTTATAAACCGGTGGAAAGCGATTCTCATAGTTTTGTTTTTTTAATTTTGCCAGTTATTTTTCTATTTCACACAGTGACATGAAGCAACACAGTTCATGTGAGTCTCACAAGAAATGTGCGCCTCAAAAAGAGTTGTGCCGATCTATGGATGCATTGGGGCAAAGCATAGAGATGTTACAAGATAAGAGGCAGAATATAAATGTTTATTATTTAAGTTAGATGGACATTATATAAAAATTGTAGACTACCTTTCAGCATTGGTAGCGTATCCCACATTGTCCCACACAAACATACTCTTTTGTCCCACATTTGGTTTGGTTTGTTGGGATCTGGTCACCCTAATCCCATATGTCCACAGTGTCAGATTACATATCCTCAGTGGTGAATATTTCCGAGATGTAATAAACACAAATAACAGATTTGACAGGTTTGCCCGGGGCGGAATGAAATGCAAAGAAAACACAGACAGTCTGTGAAATGAAGTGGTACAGTATGGTGTTCATTTGAATTGCTTTTTTATTGCAGAGCAAATCTATTTCAACAATTCAAAAACATTTTCCTGAAAAGACTTTTCAGACACTGTGTGCAAATTTGAGTTTCATGAGCTGCCTTTTGGTGAGATCATTAGTCTGTAATACAAACTGGTAACCAAACTGACTTTTAGTTCCAGGATGAATATCATGCATTGCATTAATACTTAAAGACATGAAAGACTTTTAAGTTCTATGTTGGCTGCTAAATGTTACTGAAAGGGAAATTAAATTAAAGTTTGATGCTCAACCAGCTGCAACATTGACCCTTGCAGCGATGACAAAATAAGAATCACACTAGTGACCTTAAAGCCAATGACAGCAGCAAGTATCTGGAAAGAAAAACAACTAGACTTCTTCGCAGATGACAAAGAGGCTGAGGAAGGGCAGCGGTGATGATGATGAGTACGACACAGGCCATTTTTTAAGGTGATTTTTATTTACAAAAAATCCAAAATGTCTGAGCTCTTTTCTCTCCTGACCGACTATGGGCACCTATGGACGTAGTATCCTGTCACGTATCCTATGATGTAAATGGACACCAGTGCAGCCAAAGCTCCCGCTGCCTTCACTGCTACTCCATAGTTGCCGGTACACACTCTGTCATAGATCCTGTGAATGTAACAGAGAGGGACGCAGAGTCAGCTCAAACAGCATCTGGTCAAATGTTTAACATTATTTCATGACCTGGTTTCACCACATTGTCACTTTGTTTTCGACTGTTGAGGTTTTCCAAAGCTTACTACTCATTCACATCGTCCTATGTCTCTATAGGTTTGTTCCTCAGTAGAATTAGAAAATGCTCAAAAAATTAAAATTGTATCTTTCTGTCAGGCGTCACTTTGACTCACCTCATCTTAGCAGGCTGTGATGCCTCTACGTTCATGTTGATGTTGTCCTCGTTCCAGCGGTCATATTGCACGCCCCCGGCGTTGTTGGAGTCCATGTGGGAAGTCCTTCCTCTCCTCAGAGGTTTATCTGCTGCCTGGAATCACTGCTCAGCCTGGACACAGAAACTCTGTGCTGTGAAATAAATCCTGTCAGTCACAGCCTTTAATCAGCTAAATCAGACCACATGACCGAGATAATCAGACTCAAAAGCAGTGATTTGATCATTGTCACACAAAGCAGAATTGACTTTATCTCCCCACATTCAAATAATCGGGATTAGTGCTCACCTGTATGAGTGTGAAACAGTTAACAACCTGTCTGAAGAGCTCTGCTTACCAGCTCTTATAAAGCCACGACTGAGTCTGAGAGAGCCGTGCCTCCTGCTTAGAGACCTTGGTCATAGTTCATGTGTTCACCGAGGTCAGCCTGTCATAAATGTATTGGTTGTACTCCAGCTTTTCTTTTATGACCCTTTCTCAGTGATAAAGGGCAAGTTAAGCTCTGTGTGATTTATTCATCTCCGGTTCCAGCACATCCTGTGCAGATAGTGGATTGCAAAGCAAAATACTTGATAGATTTTGATGATACTCCTTCCCCTGCATGAAAATGTGATTTGGTTGTTGTCTCACAGATTTTCTCTTTGGCTCTATTGCAGAAGAGAAACATGCTGAAGTTGTGTTTCTTCTGGAATAGCAGCAGCCTCTTCAGTTTTTACATGTAAACTCACTCATTTTATTACCGCAAATAATAATGTATCAATGAGTTATGACTTTTTAGATGCTAAAATGTCACATAAAGCACCTTTTAAACAGGAAAGCAGTCAGATGCCGTGTGGTTTCTGTATGATAAGAAAGATTACATTTGCAGATTGACTAGATGCACTTTTATTTTCTGTTCACTTGACTTTAACAGTCATGAGAGACAACCATTTCTGTTATTAATATCAGAAATGACTGTTACAATGTATGTAACATGAGTTATAAGAAATTATCAACGACTAAATTTAGGCACTCAGTTCTGAGGACTTGTCTCTTGTGTGTTCCTGTGACATTAATAAGGTCACAGCAGATGTAATGGGCTTCATAAAAAATACTTAACTCACAAAAAATTATTCTTTTAAACAAAGGGGAAGGAACACAGTATCTTACCACAAGGATGTCTTTGCTTTGTGTTTTAATGAACTCGGGAAAAAAAGTTAGGAAATTTGTGTTTGGTGGATTATTTCTCTGTTGTTACAATGCTAATTGTCATTGTATTTTACAAAGTTGGAAAGCCTGTTTACTTAACTTCACAATGATGTCCAAATTGTAAGGATCATGCATTTGTGGGATGAGCAGCACAGCGGATTATGTGTGGTAGCGCCCAAGAAAAATTTGCCAAAATGCTCTGCTCTTATTATATTGTATTGTATTACATTGTATTGTATTATATTATATTATATTATATTATATTACATTACATTATATTATATCATATTATATTATATTATATTACATTATATCATATGATATTATATTATACTATATTATATTAAATTATATTACATAATATTATATTACATTATATTATATTATAATATATTATACTATATTATATTATATTATATTAAATTATATTATGTTATGTTATATTTTATTATGTTATGTTATGTTATGTTATGTTATGTTATATTACATTATATGATATGATATGATATTATATTATATTATATTATATCATAGTTTATTATATAATATAATATTATTTTATATTATATTATATTATATTATATTATATTATATCATAGTTTATTATATAATATAATATTATTTTATATTATATTACATTATATTATATTATATTATATCATAGTTTATTCTATAATATGATATGATATGATATTATATTATATTATATTATATTATATTATATTATATCATAGTTTATTATATAATATAATATTATTTTATATTATATTACATTATATTATATTATATTATATTATTGGAGGAAGTAATTGTTTCACATCGGAAGTGTTACAGTCGTTACCACGCGTTGAGACTTCCGGTGTGGTATAATACCGCTGCGCATACTTCAGGTTTGTTTCACCGTTTCACCTGCTCGCTGCTTAATCTAACACTATTCAGTACCTAGGCTGTTAAACACAGCCACGGACACAGTTATATGCTCTCAAATGTATATCTCTACCAGCTGTACTGACTGTTCCTCTTAAAGTCATGTAGTTAGCTCTGCAGACGTTGCTCAGCAACAACCGACCATGCTAGCTAGCTAATGTGTTAGCATCAAGACTCACAACTCTCAGCGGGTTTAACGTTATTAACTCATCTAACGGGACCATTTCACTAAACGTGTTGGCACATGTACGTATCTTAACAACAACTCAAACACTGGTTTATCCAGAAACAACTGAACTACGTTAGCAGGCTATCTAACGTCAATTAGCCTGTTAGCAGAGTGCTAACTGTTGTGATGCACCGTGTTGTCCCAAGCTGTTTGATCACTATCAGCTGTTTGATCACTATCAGCTGTTTGATCACTATCAACTGTTTGATCACTATCAGCTGTTTGATCACTATCAACTGTTTGATCACTATCAGCTGTTTGATCACTATCAACTGTTTGATCACTATCAACTGTTTGATCACTATCAGCTGTTTGATCACTATCAGCTGTTTGATCACTATCAACTGTTTGATCACTATCAGCTGTTTGATCACTATCAGCTGTTTGATCATCACTGTATTATTGCTCTACTGTTTATACTGAAAATGAGGACAGAAGCAGCAGGTTAAACCAATGTTCATTTAACTTGAATAGAAGTTGGTTTATTATATTTTTTGTTAAATATTGCACTGCCTTGTATCTTGAGATCTGAATTTACTTGTTTATATCCATAATTAATTTATCCATGACCTGCACTGTCCAGTATCAGCTATTTATTTCACAGTCACGCTGACCGAATTTTTGTCAAAAAAAGTTGCTGTATCGATTTCAAATCATTGAATCGCATCGTATCGTATCGCTCTAGATGAGCCAAATATCGTCCTGTATCGTATCGTTGCACCCCTAACCGTATACTATAGTAAACACCGATAATTGGATGCCAAACTTCACCAACATATAATATCTTGACTTGTGTCAGTTTCTGAATTATTCGTATTATAAATATTCTCTGTTTTTTGTGTAAACATGACTACGTTTGCAGTAACCGTGTTTGGAATTGGTTCACGCATTGCATTTTGGTGGGACATCACTGGGAACAGCAGGCGTATAATCAGTAATAAAATTGATGTTTCATCAAAACTATTGCTGCCTGCTGGACTTGGTGTATGCCGAATGGCGAGTGAATATCTATACTTTAAGTTAAAGGTCTTAATTTCATGATGTGGTTATTAGATAACTGCTGATTTACAACGATGCCTTAAAATATCACATTTTAAATGGTGATTCTGTGAAGTCTTAATTTTTCAGAATCTTGTTTATTGCCAGGTGTAAGAGGTATACACTAGGAATTTGCTTTGGTTTTGTTGGTGCAAATAAGCAGTATAATAACAAAAGAATAGATTAAATTGTTAGAATAAAATAAAAATAATTGAAATTCTACCAATATACAATATACAAAATAAGCTATAAACATGATATAAACAGATAGTGAAAATATTGCCGGTGTGCAAACAATCAGGTACCAGAGAGGGAGAGAGATCTATAAAGTGGTGAACAATGTTGATCAGTGTTTCCCAAAGCCCAGGATGACATCCTCAAATGTCTTGTTTTGTCTACAACTCAAAAAATGTTCAGTTTACTGTCATAGAGGAGTAAAAAAAGAGGGAATATTCACATTTAAGAGGCTGGAATCAGAGAATTTACTTTTTTTTTTCTTAAAAAAATTATTCAAACCGATTAATTGATTATCAAAATATTTGGCGATTAATTTAATAGTTGACAACTAATCGATTAATCTTTGCAGCTCTAATCTATTAGAACTGTATTGGTTCATTTTGTTCTGTATAAGCCTAACTCTTCATGGTTCAAATGAAGCTGAGCTGAAATGACATGTTATGAAACACTTGTGTCTTGTATGTGTGTGTGTGATGCAGGCGGTGGAGAGTGGACGCTGATGGGGGACGAAAAGGAGACCTGGAAAGTTAAAACTCTTGACGAAATACTACAGGAGAAGAAACGCAGAAGGGAATTAGAAGAGAAAACCGACCCCAAGCGCCAGAAAAATGTAAAGTATATCAAAGCTAATCTCAGACCCATATGACCCCTACGTGTTGATACAGTGTTAAAAACAATTGAGTCACTCTAATCCTATAGGGGTTGTAACGGTATGCCGGTATCAAGGTATATGAAAGTTCACGGCTATCATGCTGTGTACATTTGCTTATCTAAGGTATTGAAAAAACTGACATAAGCGCTTGTGTGTGTGTGTCTTTTATCCCACAAAACAATTGAAACCCATAGTATGCCTCATTTCTTACTCTAAGATCTGAGTACATTTTAATGATGTCCCCCAAGCTTTAAACACATATTCTTCGCTTCTTGTTTTGCACAGTGCACACAGGGCCTTGTTCCACAGTCGGATGATCGGGAAGCCAAACGAGATACTCCGGAGGAAGGAGAACTACGGGATCAAAAGATGGAAATAACAATTCGTAATTCCCCGTACACACGGGAGGACTCAACAGAGGACAGGTGCTTGGAACTGTAGGGAACAAACATGAATGTATTTTCAATATAAGAATATATTCTATGTAAGAATATAGTAATCATAACTATGTTTTCATTAGTGTATAATCACCTGAAACTAAGAATTGTTGTGTTTTCGTTGGATGCAATCTGCAACCACAACATTAGATGCCACCAAATCCTACACACTGTACCTTTAACTTCAAAGTATGTACGTCATGGTTTAAAATTTATATGCAACACAGTGTCGCTTCACTCTTTAGAGTCTCACAATGATTTCTTTACATTTATGCAGGGGCGAGGAAGATGAATCATTAGCAATCAAGCCTCCACAGCAAATGGCAAGAAAAGACAAGTCTCACCACAGAAAGGAGGAGAAGAGAAAAGATAAAAGACGTCATCGCAGTAACTCTGCTGAAGGAGGTGTGGGAGTGCTGCTTAATTACATAAACACAAACATTTTTTGCAGCCGATAACAACATATTTGGAACCAATTTTTAGGATCTGCTTCCACTCATGGCTTTTTACTTCTACAGCAGCGAAACATATACGACCCAAAGACAAAGAAAAAGAGCGAGAGAGTGAACGCAGGAAGCGTCAGTGGGAGGAAGACAAAGCCCGGCGAGAATGGGAGAGGCAGAAACGAAGAGAAGAGGCCAGAGCTCATTCACGTAGAGAAAGGTGAGCACCGACCCTGGAAAGACACCACATTATATTAGCTTAGATTAGTATTAAGTATTTATTCTTTTTGATTTCCACTTGGGTTTTATCAGTATACATGTTTTTGAATGCCTGTAAGTATTCAACTTGCTTGTATGTTAAAGTCTTTGAGAAACATGAAATTGATTCTTTTAAATCTATAGCTAATCTACTGTAGGTGTACATGTAAATGTGATATAAAAAGTATCAGAAGTCACACAAAACAATAGTTGTTCACCATAGATTATTTAGACTTTTCTCACTCAAGTCAAGGTAGCAAGATTGTAGGTGTGTTTTCTTTTATAAGCAAATTAAATCAAGCCTACATAAACAATGCAGATTCAAGTGGATACCCAACAAGTGACCCATTTGGGCTATGTTATTGCAATATATGAATCACTGAGTACAACTGTGAAGGTAACAGAGCAATGCTGCAGCCACAAACTAACTGTATGTGTGAGTAAGACAAGCTTTAACAATCCAAATCAAAAATAAACATTGACGAGATTGGGCTTTTGGTTGTCTGAACAGACCCCGATTGGATTCTCCTGGCTTTTTTTTGGACCACAGGGACCGGCTGGAACAGCAGGAGCGCCAGCGCGAACGGGACAGAAAGCTTCGCGAACAGCAGAAAGAGCAACGGGAGCTGAAGGAGCGGGAGAGGAGGGCTGAGGAGCGACGCAAAGAGAGAGGTGGTCGACGAGAAGGTCAGTGAATCACCTGCTGGATAAGATGCACATCTATTCCTCTTGGATAGAGCCAGGCTAGCTGTTTCCCTATGCATTCAGTCTTTATGCTAAGCTAGGCTAAAAAATGTCCTGATTCCAGCTTTTTTGTTGACATACAGACATGAGATTGATATCTTGTCATTTCACTCTCAGAAAGAAAGCTAACAATAATATTTCCCAAAATGTTCAACAATTTCTTGGAGCTCAAAATCCAAAGCAGCCAGAGTCTCTGTCCTATTAGTCATAGCCTACTATTCATAAGCATTGTGTTTTAAACCCTGTGACCTGTGATGCTATATCATCAGCATTGATTAATAGGAGACTTTCCTGTCCACAGTGCCGTCTCACCATCGATTGCTACCTGATGAGTATGGTGACAAATCAAAACAAGGTCACCACAGCCGAAGTCCCAACCGCGTTCCCCGGGACAGAGCCGATCTCAGCGAACCACGGAAAAGTGCAAGTGAGTTTATTAAAGGCCTTTCAGAAAAGCTCTCAGAAAATCTGGTTACTTTATTACTTGGCATTCGAATCATTTTGGCTTCATGCGCCACTGAGCAACTCTCATAGGAATGAACGGGTGCCCACATCCAACACTGTATACAGTTCTATATCCATCTATATCTCTGTATATAGTTCTATAACTGTGTATATAAAATTATTTAAGAGGTGCTGGATTATTTACACAATATTATCATATGTGTATTAATAACATTGGGGCTGTCCTCGACCAAAGAAATTCTCTAAAACAGAGTTTCTCCACAAAGAATCACATAAAAGCACCACTTTAAATCTTGTGTTTACCAGAGATGTGCTCATAAGTTTCTTATAAATAAGTCATTCAGCATGAGTAATTGACTAACAGGGGCCAGCCCTAATTAACATGATATAATATTTCATTTGAACATACCTTGGTTACTACCGGTATATTGCAACACCCCTAGTTTCAGCATAACTCACACTGAATTTTGTCTGCAGCATCGAAGGAGGAGAAGCCAGAGGGCAAAGACCTGCTTGCAGACCTCCAGGACATCAGTGACAGTGAAAGGAAGACCAGCTCAGGAGAATCCTCCATCGGTAAAGTGTTATATAACCTACAGTTTAAGCAAAGCAGACACGACCATTATACAAGAAAGTCACAGTACTTGGGTTGTCCAGTTACTCATCATCATTGTAAATGGCTAAACACTCTCGGGAGGCCTGACTTCTTTGGTAGGACATTTTCATATCTGATGATAATCAGGAAGCTGGTATGGGAATAATCACCCACTTATTCATTAGAGATTTGAACTTCACAGGAATTGATAAGTGGATCAGCTCTGCTGGAAAGCACTGTTGCTAACACATAACCATAAACTGCAAGATGACGTAGCAGTTTCAGTATCGCAGTTGAATTTCTTCCAATTTTAATAATTGCTCTTGTATCTTATTCCACCGTATCTAGCATCAGGATCAGGCTCTGATGAAGAGGATGACGATGATGAGGAGGAGTCCAGCAGCCAGAGTGAGGGTGAAGAAGAGGAAGGGGAGTCTGTTTCAGGCTCAGGAAGGTCTGAGCAGAGTGCAGGTAAAACACTGCTCCATTACTGTGCCTTATGTCGCTGAGGTTACTCAGCATCACAGGTTTAACACGGTGGCTTCCTCCCTTTCAGAGGACGTGAGTGAGGACGAGCAGTCAGTGGAAGACTTTGAAGAGGAGAGGGAAAATGGAAATCACATACCTGCAGGTGGGTAAACATGTAACCTGTGAGGTCTGTGAAGGGACTGTGTTTCCAATTCTAATCTGAGATGTTGCTGAACTTGGAAAGTTATTCTCATGATTCACATGTCCTGCAGCTCTACATTGTAATTATTTGTGTTGAGTGTTTTTTTTGTAATGTAAACAGTTTATGTCTGGAAACTATATTAGATGGAAGAGTTGCGTTACCATTGGAGAGAGTGCTTGAATCACAGTTGGGTCAGTAAAAGCTTGGCTTTGTCTGCTTAGTATTTGGCAGTTTATTTATAATTCTTCTCTTGAAGGTTAATAAAATGCCTTACCAGGATTCATCTCTGCAGGGTTCTTAAAGGCAATCTGTGATCCAAATGCAAACGAAAAGGTAGCCCAACCATTGAAAGTTCAAAACACAGGACTTGAACCTGATGTCAGTAATACGGGGACTAATGCTGCCCTTCA
Source organism: Sebastes fasciatus (assembly GCF_043250625.1). Taxonomy (NCBI): domain Eukaryota; kingdom Metazoa; phylum Chordata; class Actinopteri; order Perciformes; family Sebastidae; genus Sebastes; species Sebastes fasciatus. The sequence goes on from NC_133802.1 coordinate 24,814,471, forward strand.
AATGGGGTCATGTTTACCATGTTTGTTCATATGAACACCCCCCTCTTGTGGTATTCATGACCTCCTAAGTGGATCTTTTGTGAAAGCTCCGAGTTCACTAGTTGTGACGTGTTTGTTGACGTTGTCAGAAATGGTGGAGGCCATGGAAGTAAATTTTTTGGTGGATGATAAGTGAATATATTGTAATTTTAGTCACATAGAGTTTTTCTTCGTAATTTTATAATATTTCTGAGGAAAATGTTGACCAACCTCAACCCTGTTTTTCCTCGGTCATTATGTCTTTATATTTCCTGCATTATGTTACCCACTCGCTAGTTTGCTAAATTGTTAGCCTCTGGTGGCTTCTAGATGCCGACAGCGTCCGTGTTGCCGTTGCCTAACCACTTGACTGGGTCAGTTGTGCCGGGCCCTGGGTTAAGGGATGGCCCAAAAGGGCCCTCTAACCTTTAAATAGAGATCCTCTTGTCCTGGGCAAGAGCAAGACACACGGCGGCCCTGACATTTACCATCAACACTGATTGGACATCCACATAAAAAGTGGCAATTTCTCATTTAAATGGGTACTCCAACGATCTAGTATTGCACTTCCATATAGTTGGGTGACTAAGATTCAATTAACACAGTAAATATATAATCCAACAAATTATATCATAAACATAACAGTGACTCTTAACTCAAACATGACCCCGATGAAGGCCACAAGCCAAAATGTGTATATATGTCTATGAAGTTGTGCTTTTTACCTCCTCAATATCTAAATTCTAGCATCTCATATGCACTCACCAACACTAAACTGGCTTCACCCTTCGCTCAGTGCCAGAGTCCCGATTCGATCATAACTCCGAGGAGAGCGGTGAGGACATGGAGGATGAGGAAGAGGAGGAGGAGGAGGAGGAGGAGGAGGATGATGCAGGAGAGGGTGACCCCACACCTCAGTCTCAAACACATTCTCGCTCCCCAACACCTGAAGAGAACTACATCCCAGACTCGCCCCCAATTTCCCCTGTGGAGCTGAAGAAGGAGCTTCCCAAATATCTGCCTGCTTTACAGGTCGGTACCAACATACCGCAAATGTTCATCCAGCTAAGCCACTAATTATTTATGGAATCATGTAATGCAAGTTATCAGTATGTTGAGGTCTACAATTAGATTGTGTGTTGTTTTTCAGGGTTGTCGCAGCGTTGAGGAATTCCAGTGCTTGAACCGAATAGAAGAGGGAACCTACGGTGTGGTGTACAGAGCCAAGGACAAAAAGACGGGTATGAAAATAAACATTTAGGTCCATTTGCTTTTGGGGTTCTCACGTGTGTTTATTGGTGAAACAGTGAATACGTTCTCATGTTTACAGATGAAATTGTGGCCTTGAAAAGGTTGAAGATGGAGAAGGAGAAGGAGGGCTTCCCCATCACCTCATTAAGAGAAATCAATACAATCCTGAAAGCTCAGCACCCAAACATCGTCACAGTGAGGGTGAGAGAAGTTGAACATTACTTATTTAAGTATTAACACTTGGCATGTCACGATACCAGTAATGTAGTTGTCGATACCAATACCAGTGAAATTTCATGATTCTCTATACCAATTTGATACCACAGTAAAAAACAAAAGTAACACCATAAATCCCAGGTCATAATTCCCTTCCCTTATTCCCTATTATCTATTTTATATTGCTGTGAAAACATCTCCTTCAAACAACTGGATTTATTCAAGTTTCTCACCAAAAACCAAATATTTTACAAGATTACATTTGAACACATCATGATAACATTATAGTTAACCGTCGCTCAATACTTGTTTTTCCTGAATAGAGCCTGAATGCATCATAATATAAATAAATGGCACCTCCCGTAAGACAAAGACAAGAGCTAGTTAAAGTTAACTGTTAGCAGTTGGTGAGCAGCACGGAGCTAACAGCTTACGTTAACTAGCTCTCCTCCTGCGTCCCCTGGACACGTCGATAGTGATAGTTTATTGCATCCCAAACACATTTTCTCGAGCCCTCAAGGTACCTACGGTACTGTATAAAAACGAGTACCATCACCTTTTCCGAATTTTGGCATCAACTTGGTACTTAAGTATTGGTTCTCGTGACATCCCTAATTAACAGTTTTATTGATGGGCATTCTTAATTGTTCTAGCTAAATGTAACCCTTGTTTTTCCTCTTATATTAGGAAATAGTTGTTGGAAGTAATATGGACAAGATCTACATCGTGATGAACTATGTAGAACATGACCTGAAGAGTCTGATGGAAACCATGAAGCAGCCCTTCCTGCCAGGTAAAGAGAGACAATCTGTGTGTTCCAATACACCATACTATTTAGTATGCCAGGAAAAATATTTAGTATGTTCCAATACATAGTATGTCAAATGCAGTATGTCAAAAATACCATGATGTCCTACTACATCTGGTGGTATTTTGCAGTATGCAAGCCAGCATGCTTTTCTGGCTATTCTGACCCACAATTCTCTGCGCGATATATGAGCAAGAGGGTCGAATTGATTTATTTTATTAATGTAATTTCAGACAAAGAAAACAAAAAATATCCAAAGTATAACATGTTAAAGTGAAAACAGTTATTTCCGACATGGTCCCAAGAAGTTAGAAGACAAAGAAAACACAACGAAGCACAAGACATTCAACATAAAACTAAACAAAAACAATACTGAAATCCCAAAACACGTCACCACAATTCAAGAAAAACTCAAAATAACTCCCACAACAAAAAACAATAACAGCCAAATTATTGTCATGTCATTGCAAATTTCATTATAAATCTGTTACCCTGTTCCAAAGAAAAGCCCCTCTCATGTTTATAGACTTGATGTGTAGCGGAAGGCTGTTCCACGTCATGGCAGCAGTGTAAAAAAAAACTTGACATGATCACAGCATGACGTTTCTCTTGCAGGTGAAGTAAAGACTCTGATGATTCAGCTGCTGCGAGGTGTCCGTCATCTCCACGATAACTGGATTCTCCATCGTGATCTGAAGACGTCCAATCTGCTGCTGAGCCACAAGGGAATCCTCAAGGTATGCTAGGACTGTGGTTCTCAGTGCGAACTGAAGGGGCTAGCTAGTTAGTTGTTACCTTGCAGCAACTATTCTCCCTGGGGTCTGTGAGGGCAGCTCAGGGAGTCCACAGCAAGTTAAAAAAAGTAGCTTTTTTCCATTCACTTCAACATTAACGGTTGTTAGGGACTAGTTGGTCTACTAGATGTTATCATATGCCCACACGCTCCAGCTTTTGATCGAAAGTTCAAAATGTACATAGAGACAGAGCGCTTTTTTATCTATAATTTCACTTAAAACTGTTACGTTCATTTGCACTCAAGTTCTTAACATTAAGAAAAATGCTCCGTACTTTTTTTTTGCGAAGTATTTAATGCGCACAGGAGTATACAAATATAAGCTTTATCATGTAGTTATTTCATATAGACTTTTTATTTATTGAATTACCGGAAAACATGCTATATTGTGATATACATCATTATATATATAATATAAAATGACCAATATTGTGATAGAAGATTTTGGCCCAGCCCTAATTAGTAGTCTTCCACCAGTTTCAGCCCTATGAATTCATTAAATATTGCTTAAAAAATGTATTGAAAGAAAAAAGCCTGACCATCAAATACAGAAAAATATATTTTCAGAGTACAGAAACTCATAAAACAGGTTCTTTTATTCCATCTTTTGATGATGCTCAACTTTCTCCCGAGCTAGCAGCAATGCAGCACAGTTGCACAAACAACGCATGATTACTGAACGTCAATTAGAGCATGAATTTTTGGCAGAATTGAACGGCAGACGGATTCCATGTGTAAATAAACGTTTGTCAAAGTGAACTTTATGTAAGCTGACAACAGAAAATGTGAATCACACAAATCCAATGCGACTATGCTGTACCCTGCGGCGTATTTGATCTCCTATGAGACGTCAGAGGATCAGGAAATAAACACCTTTGGAGGAATCTTATTAATGCTGAGGTGTTGTTCTTTTACCCTAAATGAAATGTAGCTGTGTTAATGTTAGCCAACTGTCTTGTACTGTAGATTGGCGACTTTGGTTTGGCCCGGGAGTACGGTTCCCCCCTGAAGCCCTACACCCCTGTAGTGGTGACCCTGTGGTACCGATCACCAGAGCTGCTGCTCGGAGCCAAGGTGAGAGTTCAACTTCACACTACTTCCACTCTTCAGAGGAAATAGCTGAAACTACAAATATTGTGATGTACTTCATATATGTGGTTACACCATCTTGATAGATTTGGTTTACCAAGAGAAGAATTGTTTAAAAGATCCCAAATACCACTGAAGCACTATTTGAGTTTTACAGTATATGATTTATGCAGCCAGACGTTAGACGGACTCCAACTTAGACGCTTGCCAGGCAGACTGTCTACTTTGTGTTTCTGCGGACTGCCACTGTGTTTGTTCTTCTCTCCACAGGAGTACTCCACAGCTGTGGACATGTGGTCAGTGGGTTGCATATTTGGCGAGCTCCTCACCCAGAAACCTCTCTTCCCTGGAAAATCTGAAATTGACCAAATTAACAAGGTTTTTAAGGTAAATGCCCTCATTTTCCTTTATAAAATGAAGTAAATCCTCACCATAAAGGGTGAAGCTCTTTTGTTTAGAGCCTGTAAATCTTTTGAGTGTATCGTCTGTCAGAGGAGGTCAGCGTGAATATCTGTAGTGCACCACAGGGTGGAGCTGTTGCTAGACGTTTAACCCAGCTGATGAAGTTATTATGAAATTGAGAAGATCCCCATATAGGGTTTTTCCATAGTAGGGGAGGTAGTCAAGCCGAACCATGCTGTGATCGCAAGTAGTCAAGCCACGCTGGCACAGTGCAAGTGTTTTTCTACAGCACAGCAAGGTAAAGCTGTTTACCTTGATGACGTATTGGAGGTGTCACAAACCGGGCTGTGGTTGTTACTGTTTGTACTATTCCTCCCTGCAATATTAAAAACTGACCAGAAAGTGCAGAATATGTCCACATCTGGTTGATTAAACCCGTTTTTATTGAAGAACAGCTCCGATAATTAACCATTAAAGCAACCCGCCTGTTTGCAAGTGGAAAGCTTTTAATGTGAGGCTGGAACCGGAGGAGGTTCGGCGTGCATCATCAGCAAAAACAGCTCTGATACGGCTGAAAGCAATCAGCAAACTGTAAAATAAGGCTGATATGTGAAAGTGCAAACAGAGAGAAATTAAACTCCAAACCACTCGGGCTGGCCCCTCTTAGTGGATTAGTCTTTAAGTAATTGTTGATTAGTCATTTGTTATGCTTTTTTCATGCTGAATCAGTTATATACAAGAAACCTATGAGCACATATCTGGTAAACACAAGATTTAAAGTGGTGCTTTTGTGTGATTCTTTGTGGAGAAACTCAGTTTTACAGATCTGTCCATTAAATCAACGAATTGATTAGTCGACCAAGAATTTCTTTGGTCGAGGACAGCCCTACAAAAACCACAGAGATTCAGGTAGAAGCTACAAAAGTACTGCGAGCTGAACACAGAGAGACTTTTAAAAACAGTGCTTTCTCTCTGGTCTCCAGCTCAGACACACCGGTTTAGCTGCTGAGGACACAGCTAAGGGGAGGAGTGGGTAACGGGTCAGCCCTGGTTATGATCTGCTTAAAGCATGACAGCAGCGGGGACTGATGTCATTCAGGCCTCCCAAGTCATCCTACAGTCTTTACCAGTTATGAATTAAAGTATTGAAATGTACTTAGGACTGGTTTATTGCCACATGTCTGTGGTCGATGAATACTTTTGCCAAAGTGGGAATAGCTCATATCCATTTCTCCTTGCACTAACAATATGCTGTCTGCTGACTTCTGTGCGTGTGTGTGTGTTGTCTGCAGGATTTGGGGTCACCCAGTGAGAAGATCTGGCCCGGCTACAACGAGCTGCCCGCTGTGAAGAAGATGACTTTCACAGAGTATCCCTACAACAATCTGCGAAAGCGCTTTGGAGCGCTGCTCTCGGATCAAGGCTTTGACCTCATGAACAAGTAGGATTCTTCTTTTCTTATTCCACACACAGGACACAACATTGCACCTCAACACAGTCTGTCTGACTGAGCTATTACAACTGTTTTCTGTCTGTGTGTGCATGTGCCTGTGTAGCTGTATGGATAACTGTGTGATCTTGACAAACCACTATAGCTCTTGCGGCATGAGCAGTACACCATAGTGTATTTGTTCCAGTAAATAGAATTTGGGTAAAAAAAACAAAAAAAACACGATCTTTCCCTAAACCTAACCAATTGGTTTCCTGTGAAGACGGAAGTTTATTTTGAAAAGACATGCTTGTATGCATGTAACAAATGGAAATTGACATGTGCGTCACATGCTACTAGACATTCGTAGGAAAACGCACGAAAAATGAGGAATAACTTTTTGTAAGATAGCATATGAATTGTTTTATGAGGATACGTTGATCATTGGTGGAACACAGACCAATATGAACCACTAATATCAGTAACAATCATTATGACTCCTAACAGTGGAAATCGCCTTACTTGGATGAACCCATTTCTTCCCTGTCAAATATTGTTACTCTTTCCAGCTCTTTTCATCCAGTCAGTGCATTTCTGGCAAGCTGACTTAAAACATGACAACGGTAGCGGTCTGGTAATTCATCAACATGCCTCAGCAGCCGCCCCGTTCCATCCCAGTTTCACACGCACACTCACCATGGTGATGCTCCACACTGCAGGAAAATGTTTTAGAAAACACACTTTTAATACGGAAAATCGTTTTCACACAGAGAGTAATGGGTTCATAATTCTTTCCTGCACATTCCGTAGATCAGCATTGTTTTTTGCAGCTGCAGAGAGCAGAGACGAGATCTTTACCCACCCACAGAGCCTCTTGCCTACACCTGTAAATGAAAACCATACCGCTCGGTTACCTCACAGCTGCAGAGGATGGCAACAGCGTGTCTGCTGTGGAGGCATCACGGTTCAGTGGAAGTTTGGCGCCTGTCCAGCGCAGCTGAAACCTTCCAGCTGTCGGAAGACTCACGAGGCGTTTACCCAGAGAGACATACAGACCTCAGGAGGTCAAGATGTAGACAAGTGCTGTTTGTATACATAGTATACTTATAACATAGTATAAGTTTAGAGGCTACTTTCATGGTGAGGCGCAGTTCATTTCGAACAAGCCTATTATCTTGGGCCTTAAGACCCAGAATACTGCGGGTGCGTATCCCAGGTATAAAGTCAGCTCACGGGTGCAGGAAGAACGCACTTTCCTAAACGATAATGATGAGGACACAAGCGGAGGATTGTCCCTTTCAATGCCAGTAGTGGCCCCATGTGTCAGAAAGCTGTTATCAGTCTAATCCCAACCTGTAACCCTTCCCAAGGATTCCTTCCACAAAGACAATCGGTTCAGTAAAATCTTTTCAGGCTGGTGTTAATCATTTGCCACACTGGCCCCGCTAACACATGACGGAAGATTCCTATGAGACAAAGTTAGAAAGCCAATTATCACAATTGAGCAGCTCCCCATTATGCCGTGTTGATCCTGTCATAACCAATTAGGACTTTTCGCACAAACCCACTGGCCCCTCATGTCAGGCCTGCATCTTGTGTCCAGATTGTCTCTCTAGATGTACTATAGTTAATACAGCTGATGTTAAAGGACCACTGTGTAGCATTTATGGGGATCTATTGGCAGAAATGGGAAATTATGTTAATAAGTATGTTTTCTTAAGTGTAGAATCACCTGGAAATAAGAATCATTATGTATTTGTTACCTTGGAAGGAGCCGTTTATATCTATATAGGGAGCGGGTTCTCTCCACGGAGTCCAGCATATTTCAACAGTAGCCGTAAAGTAGTCGATAACATTACTCGCTCCCGTCGCTGCTCTCTCTCTCTCTTGCTTCACCACTCACTTCCCACCTACACACACTCTGTAAGCACTCTACTCTTACAACAACTGGCTATAGAGAGGGTCATCGCATTTTTGCATCAGCCACCGTAGCAATCCTACACGCTTGGCACACGGGAGAAGTTGTAATCTGCAACCTCAGCGCTAGATACCGCCAGATCCCACACTGTTCCTGTAAAAGTCACGCCACTAGGCCTATATTTTTTACTTTTTTATGCATTATTTTTCCTGTAGTCCGTCCATCCGTCTATACATACATGAACGCAATATCTCAGAAGCACCTGGAGGGAGTTTCTTCAAATTTGGCACAAATGTCCACTTGGACTCAAGGATGAACTGATTCGAACCATCTGTAATGTCAATGTCAGTTTTAGTCGATACAGAAGCAGTTGGTGGTATTGGCTGCTAGGGGCAGACTCACAACAACCTGTTTAGCTTCATTTCTGTGTGTGTTTAGGTTTATCCTGGTTATGACCATATTTGGGATATGGTGTTTACATGCTCAAGCACATAAACAAAAAGCTGATCATAAACAGGTTATTCATGTCCATGTGAACGCGCTCAGTGTCATCCCTGCTTGCATCATTTTTTGGCCGTTTTGTTATCACTATTTTTCTGGTTCTGGCACAGAAAGATGATGCCTCCATTGTTAATCCCTCCTTCAAAGCCCTGATTGGTTTTCCAACTGGGGAAATCGCTGTCAGTGATCAAAACACCAGATCTATGTGAACTGCTGAAAAAAATTAGAGATGAGAGCCGTTACTCGGGGGTCTGGAACCAGATTTACCTCTTTACCAAAATAGATTCAAAGGGAAGTTTTACCATTTGTAACTATTGCTCTACACACAGACGTCTCTGTATATACAATACAATTCCACACAACAGTTTGAGCTGCCTGGTTGCTTCTTTATTGAAACGTAGCTGAAGTGCATTAGCACCTCCATATGAACTCAATCATTGACTCATTGAATCACTGACTGTTTTCCAGATTCCTCACCTACTGCCCCAGTAAGAGGATTTTATCAGACGAGGGGCTCAAGCACGAGTACTTACGCGAGACGCCGCTGCCCATCGACCCGTCCATGTTCCCCACCTGGCCGGCCAAGAGCGAGCAGCAGAGGGTGAAGAGAGGCACCAGTCCTCGTCCACCCGAGGGAGGCCTGGGCTACAGTCACCTGGTAAGCACATTAGGCTCCACTTTCTCCATTACATACAGCTACCAGGCTTTCCGAACGCTGTCTGTGTTAAATAGATTACAGACCTACAGGCTTCTGCTTTGTGTCCGGGTATTTCCTCCTTGTGTTTTCCATGATGAGCACCCTTTAGTCCCTAATTTTTTCAGCAGTGGTCCTACCCACCCAGAAGCTTGAGGCTGATACTGATGTTTTTCAATGAAAGTTCGTGTTGATATTTGCTGTCTTAACCAACAAATGAGACCATTTCATGCCAAATGTTTTGGCTGTTTATCTCACATTTATTCTTGTCAAAGTAGAAAAGCTTGTGAAACATTAAAGCTAGGGTCGGTAATGTTGAGAAACCAGCAAGAGTACGCTAGATTTTAAAGGTGCTAAATACGGGATTGGGAGCATTTCTGTTGCCTCTCAACGGCTCTCAACATGGCAACGACGAGCTGGTGGCTCGCACCGAAGGGTGCTAACAGTGAAAACAACAGCAAAAGTGCTGACAGAGCTAAAAGTGTTAACCTGAGGGGGAACCGGAGGGTGGGTGCTATGCGTCTGCGACGCTGATCCGAATGCTTCGATGCTTCGACTGTTGCCATGATAATCGACCTCCAAATCAGTATTCAAATGCTTTTTTTTTGCTTTTTTTTTATATAAGTATTTAATAATAATGTATAAATCCCAAAATAGCCCATGAAATAAGGAATAATCCCACATTATCCATATTCAGCATTAATTATTATTAGTTATTCTCAGACGGATATCGCTGGTTGTTGTGTGTAGAAGTGCGTGTGTGTGTACAGTAGTGAGGAAGTGGCACTGTCCCGGGCACTGACAGACAGATGAACATGTCAGCCTTCTGCGCCGCACAGCGAAGCTTCGAATATTTCTCACTGAGGCTTTGATGTCCAAAATATAATTTTCGGGAAACAGCCCTGTATAATAAACATGTTCATACATACTTGTATGGAATACAATGAAAATGTCTCATTAGTATCATTTAGGTTCTGGATTTTTCCAAATGTAACCAGTGTAGTGTTAAGTGTAAGAAATGAAACTGTGTGATATCAGAAGAGTGACTTCCTGTCGTTAACCATGAGTTCATTTTCCATAATCTCTCCAGGGCGATGACGACCTAAAAGACACAGGCTTCCACCTGACAACCAGCAACCAGGGAGTGTCTGCAGTCGGTCCAGGATTTAGCCTCAAATTCTGAGCCCACACCTGCAGGATACGTGGCTGTCTAAGCTGGAGCAGAGAGTTCTGGGACTTGTTGTTCTTTTGGAATTGGACAGTTTCACTGGTTTACAGCTGTAAACCAGATCAATATCTGACCAATTACAATGGTTACTGAATAGTCAGGACTGTCTCACAGCAAGACTGGTGGTCTCACAGCAAGACATGTTGAATCTCCTGAATTTTCACTTGACTTTTCAGCTTCTTCCCTGTGTCTTCAAGCCATTTCACCGTTTTTTAAACGTCGCCATTTTAGCTGGTAAAGAGGAGATGCAACCATACATCTGTTAGAAGTTTAGCTCTCATGTTTGACTTTTGTTTTATTTTCCCTTTTATACTTCATGAGAGAGGACCAGATTTTCTAAATGGTTGGTATTTCCTGGCTGCCTGAGCTACTGTATAATGATGCAGTATTGGCCGTGTTGTCCATGCAGCATTATGTTAGAAACTTACTTAGGACTGTCAATGTCACTTGATGACAGGGGGACGATGTTTTTCCTAGAAATAAAGTTTGAAACTTTGTTTTGTCTGCCGCTTGCCCTATATTTATAAACTCTGTCCAAGCTATGCAAACACAGCCGCACGCTGCCAGAGGAGGAAAAAAATGAAGGGAAGTCGAGCCTAAAAAAAATCCAGCCTTGAACCCAGCTCGGTAGTCGCTGTCCAAAAGTGATGTCATTCTCTGCACTGCACACTTTGTCTCAGTACTTTGTTCTTTCAGGGGAAAAGAGGCCCAGACTTCGCTCTGCCTTTGTTTTTAAATGGCTCTGCGACTTCAGAATTAAACCAATAAATTCTTTGATTTTGAGCCGAAGAAAAATAAACAGTACAGTTTTCGTTCCCCGCAAGACCGCTCGCTGCTTTCACAGGAACGGGCGCGACGTCTAGAGCCAGCACTAAATGGAAATGTTCATTAATCAGTTTTATCCATCCCCTGCCCCCACCGGAGCCCGTCTGCAGATTATTACACCTGATGTGTTGAATAAGCTTGGAAGCAGAGCTGCTAGTGGAACTGACTGCTCGGTCTCTGGAGGCAGACTGCTGGCTTCGCTGAGAGGCCAGTAAAGTAAGCTAGACGTCTGAGGTGTTCCATATGTGGTTTAAGATCCAAATAGTTCCAAAGGCTGTAGACAACATTGCTTATTCTGGCTTAAGTAGTTTAGTTTGGTCAGTGCGTAAATCATTCAAATGGCATGCATCAAAGCGAGGGCTTCTGTAACTTTTTCAAGCCCCTAAACAAAAACCCATTATGGACATGGGTGCGTTTTGGGTGACACTTTTTCTTAGGGGACCTGTAGTGGAAGATTTTGTGTTCACTGTATATGAGAAGATACTCCTATACTATGGGGGTGATAGGTTGCCATAAAAAATAATGAATCTGAAAAGAATAAGAAAATAAATGTTGAAATATAAAGACAAATAACAATAATAGCATTTTAATTTATTTTCATATTAATTTGTTCATATATTTCTGTAAGTATATATATATTCACATGTACGTATTTGTTCATTTATTTCTGTATATATTTATATTATTTTATTTATTGCATATAAATTACTTTTTTAGTTTTACTTTAAAATAGAGTATATGTGTGCCTGTCAAAGCCAGTTGATTGACAGCTTTGCCATTCAAAGAATAGCAAAAACAATTGGGGAAAGAATAAGTAAAATTAAAGGGATAAAATAAATAAATTACATTATGTAAAAATAATAAATACAGAAAAAATTTGAATAAATGCAAAAAAATATATATTTAAAAATATTTATAAATAAATTAACAAATAAATGAAAATGCTTATAATTTTTCTTTAATATTTTGTTATTCGTCTTTATATTTCCACATGTACGTTCGTATTATTTTACAGATTTATTCTTTTTTATGGCACTCCTATGACTCCATACCATACATTATCCAACTTGGCTAATATCTTTAAATTAAACTACAGTGATATCTAATTAGTTCCCATTTTGTTGGAGGCACCCCAAGAACCCTTGGGTGGCCTTGGACCATGAATGTCTTAGCAGCAAGAGCTCTGAAGAAATCCAGGCTTGATGAACCCAGAGTGGACGTTATTGTCCCGAACAGCTGCAAGGATCTTTCATCACCAAATAAAATGGAAACCACAACGTCTGTCATGAACATCTTTTCACAGTCAGGTGGTATTTTCACTAGAATACTACTTGTCACGGAACATTTATTATTTGCACATATAAAAACGCATTTACACGATCAACGATAGACAGTTGTATGTGGAAGATACAGGAAAGACAGTTTTTAAAAAACAAATATGTGCCCTAGTGAATGAGGTCTTCTTGTGACCGTGTGTGTGAACGCTTCATGTTCAGAAGCGCACACGCACTCTCCATGAGTAGTTTGTGAGAACTTTGTCTTTTTTCTTCACGATGCAGGTGTATGTGCCTTCGTTGATGGCGTTGGCCACTATAGTAATGTGGTCGTCTTTCAAGGAGATGTAGTTGGGGTGAGAGAACTCCAGCAGCTCACCGTCCTTGTACCAGCTGAAATAGGAGTTAGATGTTAGACGGTGAAGTCATCACTGCGGTCAGGGTGGACTGATAACAGATTAAAGACAGATACTCACTATACTTTGCCTTTCTTCGATGCTATTTTCTTCCCACAACGAAAAGTGAGCTTCTTGCCCTCGACGACCAGCTTGTGTTTGGTCCTCGGGGGTGTTTGGGTGGGAGTCACAGTGGGGAAAGGAAATTCTGAAGAGGATTGGAGGGAAACAATTAAGCTGATGCTCCAAAATAAGAAAGATCAGAGCCTTAAAGGGATAGTTTGGGTGTTTTGAAGTGGGGTTGTATGATGTACTTATCCAAAGTCAGTGTATTACCTACAGTAGATGATGGTCGGCATGGCCCCAGTTTGGAAAAGCAGACAGGAGTTACCGCACAGCAGCAAAGCAATGTACTGCTGTGGACGGGGCCGGCAACAAAACTTATTTTAGACACCTAAAAGAAAGACTCACCTAAAAAAAAAAAAAATCAATATCAGTTTAAATGTACACTTTACTTAGAATATTTTCACTGCTTTACCTTGCCGTGAAACAGCCCTTTCCAAAAGGGAACTGAAGCCTTTGTATCCAGCTACGCTCTCACCAGACTCCATTGAAAAAACCTGTAATTTTACCTTGCAGAAGACAGGAGTTGCTGGGCAGCGGTAGACCAGCAACTCCTGTGTTCTGTGAGGTAAAATTATTGTTTTTTTCAATGGAGTCTGGTGGCTTTGGTGAGAGTATAAATAACTGCTTCAGTTCCCCGTCGGAATCATTGAATGTATGGCTGTCTCACGGCAAAGGGTAAACCGGCGAAAAATATTCTAAATATAGCGTCCACTTAAACTAATATTGATTTTTTTTTTAGGTGGGTCTTTCTTTTAGGTGTCTAAAATACGTTTTGCTGCCGGCCCCGTCCACAGCAGTACATTGCCCTGCTCCCGTGAGGTATCTCCTGTCTGTTTCTCCAAGCTGACTGTCATTTACTGTAGGTAATACACTGACTATGGATAAGTACCTCATACAACCCCACTTCAAAACATCCAAACCATCCCTTTTAAAACGATCCTGACCATACAACAATCATTAAAAGATTACCCTACACCTGTGTACTTCATAGTCTCTGGAGACGTTGCAACTTGCCCTCGCCAAAACTCTGATTACCGTAAAAATTTGATTCAAACCTTATCACGTCAGACACTTAGTACGCTTTTCACAACCCCTGACCTGCCGGCGCCGCGGCTGTCTTATCAATATAATCTCTCCCATCTGGTTTCTGACAAACACAACAGACCGCCTTGTGATCAACTCACAGTCTGCTTGAAAAAAACAGTCGCTCTCGTTAATGCCGCAAAAATCCAAATTGACCTTGTGTGTCTCTAACCCTCAAGCCACAGTCTGAAATTCCAGCGGTTTGGAGTCACTCAGGAATTTTCCACAGCCGTACAACGTCTCCCAATCAACAATGAGGAACAGATTACTGCGAGCCAGGAATCGTATCCTCTTGCCTCTCCACACTGTCCCTTGTTGCTGACAAAAATCTATGGGCTGTGATGGTGAAGAGGAGCCATTTCCTGTTGTGCAACGGGAGACATGAGCACCAGTGTGTCCCACAATAAACCTGAAGTGGCTTATGCTGTCAGATTGCTGATCAATACCTGGTGTGGAGACAGCAATCAGCAGGCACCTGCTCTGCTCTGTCTGTCAGTGTTCTGGGCTAAAACACACGCATTTCCTCCCTGGAGACGCTGGTATTCTCCAGAACTAAACACAAACCCTCTTCCAGTGGCAAGTGTAATCTCCCTTCAAATCAGATTCTTGAAAACCCCCATCACTGCTCTGCATGGCTGGACCTTTTGGCTCCCGTTGCTCAATTGGCAAACGGTTCACAGCAGCTCCTTGCGCTGCTCAATTGAGAGAAAACTAAACTTTTTTTCCCTCTGGACTGCTGCTGCTTTCTGCTTTCTGCTGCGTCTTACCGTAACAGAAATCACAGCTGGAGGGGCAGTGCTTCTGCATCAGCTTACGCTTGCTGTCGCAATAGCCTTTCCGAGCCCAGGCCGGACAGATAAATAACCGGTCCAAACATCCTGGAGGAGAGGGGGAGATGGAGTGAGTAGGAGGAGGAGGAGGAGGAGGAGGAGGAGGAGGATCACACAAGTCAGCAGCAAAAATATTTGGATCTCTGATCTGCTTTTTGCTCCAATGAAAATGACTCACTGTAATACACGCTAATGATGACTCATGAGTAGTTTATACAGCATTCATTAATGCCACGTCCAGTGTCAGTTGTCAAAGACAAACACTGGTCTACATTCTGGTCGGCCAAAAACGGATTATACAGTGAAGGTTTTGTACAGCTGGTTCTTCACTATCGAGACGTAATTCTTCAAATGTCGGGATCAGACCGCACAATATTTTTTGCCTTTGGAAATGGTCACTGTGTCAGATGAAGCCATCACTTAAATCCTTGACTTCTTGCCCTGACTTGGCCGAGAGACAATCCTACATCAGTCCGGCACATTATGGGTACTTTGCAAAAAGTCAAGGCAGCGTCAAGGGAAAAGAAAACCGAAGACTTCAATGCAGTTTGACGTTTGTATAGTTTGCAATTTTGACCAATTCGTATGCATTCATCTCTTGTTATACAAAGGTTTGTTTTATACACATGTCTAATAATTATTTTGCAACCTTGCCTGAGCCTGAGCATTCACGATACTTTAATAAATTAAGGTTGATCGCCGCCATGTTCCTTCAGTCTTCCCCGGTTCAACACAGTGGCCAGATAATGGTTATCCAGACTTCTACTCATATTTGATTGAATCACGTTCGGCTAAGTGTTGTCTGTAAATGACCAACCTGTTAACAGCCAGCTGTTTGATCTATAGGCTGAGATTTAGTTGGAGACGACAGTCTGATGCTGCTATAATGTTAATGTCTGACTGTATTACTGCAGCAGCCTCACACTCAGGCTAACGTTAGCTAGCCATGCTAGTCACTGTCACCAGCATCTTTTAGCCATTCACCACACTGACAGTGAATATTCACGTATCGTATGTGCCTCAAATCTCAGTATGAAAGCCTCGGTTAACCCGCTACACAACAGCTTTCGCCACTTTCTGTCATCAGAGATCGGCGTTTTGGGATTTATTGTTGGGGCAACCAACTGCACAGCAACTCTTCAGCATAGCGTTATTACTATTACCGGTTAGTTTAAAGTAGAAGTTTGACAGAGACGTGTTTAAACTTTTTTTTTTACTCTGTGTCCGTCAATAAGGGATGTGGGATTGTTTTCCCCCAAAAGGGGGCGTGGTCATGCAAGCCTACTCTGGATGACGTATTGCCGGTCCGATGTATAGCTTGCCTGACTTTTTGCCGGTTTGCAGGATTTGCAGGTGATCATTTTTCCACCAACAACATCCTTCCTTTTTTTTGCTTTGGCATGTTCAACGTTTAACGCCAACCTCATGGAATCTGTTGTAGAAGTTGTCAAACTGCTGTGAGGCTTCTCAGATGCTGCGCCAGTTGTCTTCCACAATGGCAGACTCTCTTTTCGTCCGTCAGGATCAGGATTGGGCCTATTATGTAGTCTGATCCCAGCATGAGAACTGGATTTGCTTCTTTAGGTCTTGAGGACGATTTCCAAACATTCAAGAGGCTTCAGTGGTTGACCTTTTGGATAAAATAAGTCCATTTGCCTTTGACTGACTACTTCTAGACATCCTGCATCCTGGAGGACTTGACAGGTTCGTCAGATGTATTTGCAATTGTCAAAGCCCCAAAAGAAGAGCGTTGTGAATTGGATTGAACAGGATTGTGAACTTACCGTAGAGACGGTGCATACCCCACACCTCATCCTGTGTGATCAGCTTGCGCCCTGTCAGAGTTGCATTCAGGTGCATTATAGCTTTCGGGTCCTTGGAGTGCATGAGTCCCAGGACGTGGCCAATTTCATGAGTTGCCACATGGACAAGATCCGTCAGCCAAACCCCTGCAACACAGATACTGTTGATTATTTGCTCTCTCAGTTGCCGTGCACTCCGCGTCTGCTGCATCCATCCACCTTATGGGTTAAATATTTCAACAAACATGATAAAGACACATGCCTTTCTTCCAGCTAAAGCGCATGTTTCCCAGAATCCAGTATTCGTGGTCGTCAAAGTGGATCTCGCCAGTTGGCGGGAAGAATGCATGAGCCAATTCTCCTGTGATGCCGTCGAAACAATGGTGCAAGTAGGACTGCAGACAGTCTGTGTGGTTGACGGGGTAGAAGCCTGCCAAGACAGAGAGACAGAGACATACCTCAGAGCCAAGGAGGGAAACCCTCACTCCATTATTTGTGCTCTGTGCAGACAACAACACGGGGATGATGGATTACAAAAGACAGAGCTTTTTCTTCAGCTCTCGGCCCGCAGGATGACAACCATTCCTCTCACTGTCACTGAGGATTTATGCAGGACCCTGGAGTTTGCACCCAAAGGGACAGATAAAGCATAATTTAGACTGCTTCACCGTGTGCTGACATGTATGGAAGTTGTTAAGCATTAATTTTTTCTTCATTTAGAATTATGAATCATGCTGAATATAAGGTTGGTAATATAGTCGCGGTGGTGTGATTTAATACGCTTGGAGGCGAAGACATTTCTGCGCTGACAGCACGGAGAGAAAAACAGCAAAGCCAAAGTCTGGAGCTCTTGGAGCCAAGAAACATCTGCTGGGGATTCCTGCAGCCGCATGCAGAGTACCCACCGATCTTCATGTCTGCTTCCTGGTCAGCTGGCACCTCTCTGAAGCTGAACGGCGAGACGTCGCTCCACATGCCAAAAGCCTTGGCGATGCCTCGACGCGTGTCGCTGGCATTTATCAAGTTTGTAGGGAAGGAGAGCAACCTGCTCAGAAACAACAGCGTTATGTAGTTATTACTGGTCTCTTCTTCTACAGCAGAGGAATCTGACAAAACACAATGACTACTGTTCAGACAGAAATCAAGTACAGCTCCATTACTCTCTTATATCTCAGTTAGAATTAGACCGATATTAATACGAATCAGATTGTGATCAGTTGGTAACATCCACTGTCAATATGAAGGATCTGAAGATATTATTTGACTAACCCATTTATGCCTGCAACTGACACTTCGGGTGCACTTTCTCAGAGTGTTTATTGTTGCAGCGGATCGGTTTACATTGTAGTTAATGGAATGCCCGGTGCGTTTCATACCGCTGCTAAGGGATGCCTTGAGCAGCGGTATAGAACGCTGACGGCTGTGACAAAGCCTCGGTGTTTGACGCCCTAGGAATGAGAACGAGCGGAGTATTTGGGCACAT
Source organism: Sebastes fasciatus (assembly GCF_043250625.1). NCBI lineage: Eukaryota > Metazoa > Chordata > Actinopteri > Perciformes > Sebastidae > Sebastes > Sebastes fasciatus. The sequence continues at coordinate 24,832,636 of NC_133802.1, forward strand.
GATGGGACTACAGTTTTTGAAATCGAGTCCATTATATTTTAGGATATACTATATACTAGATATAGTATGATAAGAAAACGGCTGTATCTCAGAAACTACAAGGAGCACAATCAAGTATTTGGTATCAAAGATATGCACACATATACAGTGTAAAACAAATATATCACGTGGAAAACATTTAATAAACACATTGTTAGCTTTTTTTCCTAATTTTTCAAAAATGCTGATTTTGACTATTAATAAAAGTGTTATTTTTCATGTGATCTAATTTTCAATTTGTTTCTATTTTATTTTAATTTTGACTTTTCGATTTCATTTGAGTTTTAGTTCCTTTTCAGAGTGCGTTTGCTAGTTTTAGTTAGTTTCATTTTCTCAGAAAGGTTTAGTTTTAGTTTTATCCTCCCCCAGGGGAGTTGCGTGAAGACGGGCATCCGGTGTAAAACCTCTACCAGATCAAGACGAAAGACGAACAACACAATATGTAGTTTGTTTGTTTTTGTTAGAGCCAGCTATAATGTCTCAGAAGTAGCTACATACTGTAAATACAAAATACATGGTTGGAGAACTGTGTAGGAATGTCCACAGTGTTCAATGTTTAATCTTCACGCTACTTCAGTGTCAGTGATGTGAAGCAACTGCGGCATATCACCGTCTCCTGGAAGGTCAAGTCCGTTCAGTTTCTGTGGTTCAATTTCACGAGAGTTGACGGAAATTCGTGCCGTCTCCTTTTTTCGGCAGTGATATATTAGAGCTAAAAAAAACTAAAAAAATAAATGAATTTGTCAATTTTTATTTTATTTTTGTTAGTTTTTTTTACCCAGGATTATCGTTTCAGTTTAGTCTTAGTTTTTCTTAAATTAAATTATCTGTACTTAGTTTCAGTTTACTAAAAATATTTTTCACTGCTTATTTTCATTTTAGTTTCAGCTTTAGTTTACCTCATTACACGGCTTTGCTGAATACTCAATTCTAATTGGTCAATCAAGGTGTTCTATGGTCTGTTATTTCTTTACAACAGACCGTTGCTATGTATAACAGAGCGTTGCTATGGGCGCAGCTCTGATCTCGTACTCTGGCGGACCATTTTTGTGTGAAATTATTGGTTTCTCAAGTAAGTAGCCGTGTAATAAGCGGGATAACGTACAGCTAGCCGGTCATTGTTGTGAAATAAACCTCTTCAGGCGATGCAAGGCATGGGGGATGCCCCATCACTCTGTCGGGGTTTATTTCACAACAATGACCGGCTCGCTGTACATTATCCCTTACATAATAACCCTGGTACTGTTAGATACTTGCCCAAAGTACCACATTTCAAGACTTTTGACCAATCACAATAAATGTTGTTTTTTTTCCTTATACTAAATATAGATATAGATAATTCATGAACGACGGAAATTTGGTTAATTTTTTTGCCTACTCTCCGCTAAGGTTTTGTAGTAGTTAAATCCAACCTTCTTATGAAGGACTTCATGGGGTCATTCATCTTTTTAGAGAACTAAGTGTCCCTGGATCTACTCCAAACTGCACAATCCCAATGTGTAACCAAATAAATATAGTGTGGACAAGAGTCCACCATATACGCCTTCATTTTGCCCTCTGACAGATGCAAGCTGACTTTTGTTGGTCCTATAAACCTTCAATGGACATCTTGACTGACATGATATGAGTAGATAATTGGCAAACTCTTCAATTTAAGGTAAATGATTCAAGATCATCTATTTGTTTCCTTATTTCTACCACTGTACTTTGCTGTTGTGTTGACGAGAGGAAGACTTGTGAATGAATACTTGTATGTGAGCTTGAACTTGTCCCATTTGAGCTGCTCCGGTGTCATGGTGTAGCGCTTGTTCCTGGAGAGGTGAAGCACTTGTGAGCGGGCCTCTTTGCGGATCCCGATGAGCAACGCAGTGGTGTAAGCTTCTTCCTTGGACAAAGAAAAACCTTTAATTAATCACCTCACACTGAGGGGAAGTTAGGAACTGGACCTTTGAGGAGATTTTAGTGGGATCAGCATGGATTATTTTTTTTGGCGGATCAATGACACTCTGGAAAGGGTTTGACTTTTGAAGCTATGGGCGTTGAACTCTATTTGTTATCTTGACAGTTGCGCTCAGCTGCTGTTATTTCAGTTCTTTGCATCTGAATGTTACGTATTAGATTTTCATGCGAGGGCGTTCCATCTCATGGAAACAGGAAGTGGTCAGCAGTAAAAGTGCTTTCCAAACATAAAGTATGATCCTTTTCACAGATAGGTTGTGTCTGATGTTCCTTTGGAGATGGGACTCCAAATCATCACACCTGGATTCTACGATGTTTTTACAGCTTTTAAAGGACGTCTATGGGTGCTTTGCATTTAATGCTTTCATAAATATTCCGTGACTGAAGTTAAGATGTGGTTTTCCTTGGCTGCAATATTCCATAATAGTGTTCGCATCAGTAGATAAAATCTATGACTTTTTTATGGAGATGGGTTTAAGTGAAATCCATTTTCCAACACTTGATGTCGGGCCATGATTCTGACTCAAGGAGCCGAGGAAGGCTTCCCGTCCTAACTGATAAATTTAACCTTAACTACGTGCTGCGTAAATACAGTAAATCAGGTGTAAGATGTCCTGCCAACCATGTAGCCTACAGGGGGCAGCGAGAAGTGTAAAGGCTTCAATATGCTTTAAACTAAGTTATTACACGGCTTTGTTGAGTACTCGATTCTGATTGGTCAATCACTGCGTTCTACGGTCTGTTATTTCTACATAGCAAATTGTTCCTATGTATAACAGACTGTTGCTATGGGCGCAGTTCTGATGTCGGACTCTTGCGGACCGTTTTCGTGTGACATTATTGATTTCTAAAAACTAAGTAGCCGTGTAATAAGCGGGATAATGTACAGCTAGCGGGTCATTGTTGTGAAATAAACCCCTTCAGGACGCTCACAAGACCCCTTTGCTTTTCGTCAGGGTTTATTTCCCAACAATGACCGGCTCGCTGTACATTATCTCTTACTTCTTGTCAGATTGTCTAACAGCGTCAGAAACATCATCTTGGAATCTGAACTTCTTCCAAAGCAACAATCCAACACACGCTCACTTTACGCAGCGTTTAGCCGGGTGTGTGGAGGTGTGAAAGTCTCAAGCTTTTTTACTACTGCTATCACTTTTCAACAGATTCTCATCCTGACTCATCACGTACTGACGCTTTTTTGGACCCCTCGGCGTCGCTTTTCGGTCACAGTAAACACATGCTTAATTTTGTGAATTAAACAAAAAGACTTGTTTAGGGTAAGACAACAAAACCACTTGGGTTAAAATGAATACTTTTGTAAAGTGAAAGTGAAATTTAACGCTGTGAACACAAAGACAAACAACACGTTGTTGGTTTCACATGAACAAACAGCTGATTAATGTAACGCACGGGACACAAGCAGCGGCCTCCTGGATGAAAGCCCTGTGTTTGTTGGATTTGATAATTTTCCTTCTTTGTAACACAAAATAATTTAAATATAGAATAAACAAGGAAAAATCTGACTTGGGTTGAACTGATCACAACCAATAGACCTATATGCAACATATGCTCCAACGTATGTTTTCTCACTGCGGAAAAGTCCTGAAGATGGAGAGCACACATCAAACACACACCCTCACTTTGTATTCTCCACCATATCCTCTGGTTCCTGCTTCGCCCAGTCAAGACAAATAGATGCAGTACTTCCTTCATTTCCTAACCCAAATAGTGCAACAGGGGCCGACAGTCTGGCAGACTGTCCCACACTGCTGCTGAACCTGACGGCCTCTCTTGCTCTGATGTTAATTATAATGTTTCTGCGTTGCATTACGGTCATTGTTTTATACAACAGTTCCTGACCTCAGCTAACACACTGGAGTCTGGTGTTCTGTGATTTATGAGGTGTTTAAGGTAGGAAGGCCAGCGGCGCAGCTCCTTCACTGTCGTGTCTTGTTCATTGCAAATCTAATCTCATACTTTGGCACAAATAGAGATAAACCATAAGGGACGAAACAAACGCGCTAGACTAAACCTTGAAGCCAGCAGCGAGCACTGACTGAAACATCTGAGGACGAATCCCAGAGGATCCAGTCTGGAAGAGTTTAACCTCAGTCCATGAGACCATTAAAACAGGAATTATGATTTCCATCCTTATAAAGGGTATTTCCTGTTAATAATTCAACAAAGTTGAGTGTCAACATTGATAGAAAACTGTTAATTAATGAGGTATAGTAATATAGAAGTTGTTCTGATACATTTTGAATCATGCAAGAGTGCATTATTTCAGTAAGAAAACGCATTAAAAATGCTCTTTGGCTGCATTCTGATTTAACTTTGTTCACTAACTGATGAATTTAGACTCTAAAGTGTCTTTTACTTGCGCTGTAATTCATTCTGGTAGCCTACAAGAAGCTTATCTAAGGCAGTTATGTAATTCTCTCCAACAGCAGTCTCCTTGATTGACACATAATGAGAGTGTGTGGCAAAGGAAATGACATAAAGTTATCCTTCAGGCTCAGTATCACAGTGGGTGGGTGGCAGTCTGCAGGAACACATTTATCCAATTCACTGAGGACATTACTGTACAGGGATCCATTCCATCGCCTATAATCTAATTATGGCATTCGTCTAACTTCTCCGCCTTTATAACCCAAAATTAATTGAATCTGATGCCATGAGCTATAACAGTGATTTGATGTGAGTGATGTCCAACTATGATAGCCTACTTTTAAATATAATTATTGGAATTGCATTAACAGTTCTTATGCAGAACTAATGCATAATAACAATACAAGAAAATAATGTGAATGATGCTTATAGACTTCTTTGTAAAATCACTGACTCTGTTCATTCTGACCTGAAACCTGTCGTTCTCTACTGAAGACCATACTTCACTAAAAAAAGTTTGATTTTAATATTATTTTACTGACTGTTAAATGTACACGACTTGTTCAACACACCATAAGGCCGATTATTCATCTTTATGTACTTTTGGTGAATTCGGGATATATTTCAATATAATTTAAAACTTCCACATTTGGGTTCACAACTACTACTGTATTAGTGCAAGACAGTGAAAGGAGTTGAATCATTTACTTACAAAATTACTGTTTCAAATAAGTGATGCCTCTTGTAATAACAATACTTTATATGCCGAATTGAAAAGTGGTGTTTAATAATTAAAAATAAGTCCAAACAACATAGCATTTCTAGTACAAAGCTTCACAGAAATGTAGGGCAAAGTTTAAATCGCAGAATTTTTAATGGAGTTTGGTTTTGTGGGTTGTATTTTTATTTTTTTTTGCTCAAAGCCTTTTTATTGGTATTCTGTACAAAATCCAATAAATAATTGTATAAACAAATTATACCCCCCACCCATCCCTATAACAATATTACTGCACCATTAAATAAGCCGAGTTAATTTCATAAACAATTACATTTATACATATAAATGAATTAAATCCGATAGCAACATAAATTAAACCTATACCAAACAAAAAAATGGAATAAAAAAAAAGGAAAGGACCAAAAAAACCCCCAGAAAAATAAGTAAATTAAAAATAATAATAATAAATAAATAATAAAGTATAAGTTGTGAATTATATGTTATATGGGGTCAGCAGTTTAAAACTTCAATGTCAATTGTATCCATTTTTTTCTATATAGATTAAAAAGGGTCTCCATATAGCATTTCTGAGCACACCCTCTTATAGTATAGCGAATCTTCTTCAATACCAAATGATGTTTTGTTTTTTTTATGATAAAAACAACTTACTTATATAACTTAAAAAATGACAAACCAGACAATATGTTGGACTTCACATTTGCAGTGATATGATGGAGATGAAGTGGTCACAGCATACCTCTAACCTCCAGGATGGAAACGCTGTGGTTTGTTGCATCCCTGCAGACAGCAGACTGAGCAGCGCGGCAGCCAGCAGAGGAGCGAAGCCACTTTCTCCTCTGCGTAAACTTCTGCAGCTCACCATGGCTGCGATTCACACCTCCAGGGAACAAAAACAAACAAATAATCCCTCAGCGAAGACTACACAGGTTTACCATCTAGGAACACTACTTCTTGGCCATTGCACAGCTTCTGGTATAGCTTCTGGTGCTGTGTGTCTGTCTGTGTGCAGCAGCAGTCAGAGCTGCAGACCTGGTATAGTGGAGGAGGCAGTGTGTGCAGACTGCAGACTAATGCATCTGTTGGTGCTCTCCTCTCTCTTCCGCACAGTGCTGCTGCCAGACGGCTGGTTTCATATTACTGGAGATGGGGCAGGGGGTCAGTGTCGAGACGATCTAATGAAAACCAAACCATCAAACCACTTGTTGCAACCGCTGGAGCTCAAGTTAAAGCAGAATCAGATGGCTTATTTTGAACATGATTTTTCTGAGGTTTATGCAATGCATACTTGGGGGAAAAATAGTTTAGTCTTATCCCACTGTGGCATCATGCACAGAAAAACAACAACATGCATCATCACACGGGATTATTAGCTTACACTGTTAAGAATTTCCCAGTAAAATAACAGTAAAGAACTGGCAGCAGGGTTGCCTTTATGTTACTGTAAAATTAACATTATTATACTGTTGCTGAAATTAACAGCTTTATACTGTTAATGAAAAATACAGTTTGAACTGTTTTTTTTTTAAAATTAATTTCACAGTATTTTACAGTTAATTTACTGTTTAAAGATACATTATATAGCTGTTTTTCACCTTTCTTTTACATTATCTTACTGATAATGCACTATTTAGGTTGTATTTTTTACATACATTTTAATAAACATTATTTTTTGCCTAGATGAATAGACTTAGCCGGTTACAGATATAGGAATACAATTAAAGGCACTTGTTAGGAAAAAGGCTATAATAGACTTGTTGACACTTTTCCCAAAATGTCTGTCTATAGCTGGCTACAAGCACAGAATGCAAACCAGAACAACATGTGAGTGAAGAACAGAGCTAATTCACTGATTTTACAATCATGTACAATGTACAAGCCTCACATGTGCAGATCAGGTCCCAGAATAAAAAAAATACTGCATGAAACTGTTACTGATGATACTTTAGACAGTTGATCAGCAGTAAAGTGCTGTTTTTTAAGAATGCGTAATTTTAAGAATGCGTAATTTAACAGGTTTTCTTTTGTATTAGCAGTAAAGCACTGTTTTTAGCAATAACAGGTTAATACTGTTGAAATCCTGCTGTAAATTAACAGCAGTTGTTTACAGTGTACATATTATTCTTTTACCCATCATGTCAACTCCAAATGACCCCAGGACTCCAAATTAAATCCAGTGTAGCATGTAATCACATAAAACATTGCAAACGTTTTCAATTAAATAGAAGTGCAGCTGCATTGTATTTTCCTTTTAACTCTCTTCCAAAGAATTAGTTTTTTTATTGTTTAGAGTTTTGTAGTTATAAAACTTTCCAGCAGTTGTGTCTCCTCCCACTGTGACTTGCTGTGTGTGACATGGACATGGCAGGAGCTACAAGCCTACTGTAGATTGATTGTAGTTGATTTAGTTAAAGGGGACATATCATGCTCATTTCCAGGTTCATATTTGTATTGTGGGTTTCTACCAGAACAAGTTTACATGCTTTAATGTTTTAAAAAACTCATTATTTTTATACTGTCAGTCTGAATATACCTGTATTCACCCTCTAAGCCCCCGACCCGATAAAGCCCATCTGCTCTGATTGGCTTGGCGGAAAAATATGGTGCACGTCGGCGGTATATTCTAATGAGCCTGCATGTGACATAGGAAGGGGAGCCAAATCTGAATGGCTTATTCATTGAGTCACATGTTTTCTGATCTAAACAGCCCACAAAAACATATCTTATTTCATAGTTTGTGGGTTGGTAGGCACTCCAGATACCCAGATGTATGTGCACAACCACTGAAAAAGTGAGTTTTTCATGATGGTGACGGTCTTGGTGTATTTTGCACTATAAAGATCCCTTGTGCACGCCACTGCTTTCTCCATGGCTAGTTCTGGCTCATGTAGTCTACATGGGCCGCAACTGGAATGTGGACCACCATACTGATGGTTGGGTGAAGCATATGCTATGTGTGATTTTGGGCCTTCAGCCATAGAACAGTAGCTCATGTTATACGATTAAACTGAATAAAATATAATAAAATAGCCTCTATTTCTGGGAATAAAGTAGACCAATGACTGAGAAGATGTGATTGTTATTTGGACTCTGGGTGGTCAAAATAAGGTTCAGTTTAGGAACTCCCAGAAGTTTAATTTCATTAATATGCCCAAAAATTACAGAATATTTGAAAATCCCTTTCCTCATCCCAGTCTAATCTGTTTTCTTGCCCACCACCATAACAAACCGATGGATGATTGACCCATTGTAAATGATTAACTAGCAACATCCCATCCCATAGTCAGGTCTCTGAAACAAAAACAGCAATTCAACATGTTTATGATAACAGTATGTGATCTCTTGCTTGAGCGGTTTTAGTCTGATGATAAAGGATATCAGATCAGGACTCCTGCAGGGTCTAACACTTCCAACTGATGCTTACAGTAAATAGTAGTAATCAATATATATCAACAACAAACATTGATTATAGGAAAAGCACATGATTAATTAATGACATTAATCAGTCCCAGGATGTGATGTATACATTAATAATCCAATGATATGATGTACATTATTCTGAAATGGGGCATTCTGCATAATGAGTACTTTTACTTTTGGTCCTTTAAGTATATCTTATAGTGCTATAATTTTGTACTTTTACTTTAAGTAACATTTTGAATACTGGACTTTTACTTGTAACCCAGTATTCTACACTATAGTATTGCTGCTTCTACTTATGTAAAAGATCTGAGTACTTCTTCCACCACTGACATTAAATAGCTTCAACATTGTAACTCATGGTTTAAAATAATCTACTTCTGTTATCACATGAAATATTTTTCAGGAAAGAAATACTATACTACTAAACCAGTAGCTAACCTACCTTAACTGAGAAG